>NC_140796.1:14789574-15039574 GCF_037176805.1 Vigna unguiculata
AGCAAAATTTCATTCAATATATAAATTCAAATACTAAAAGTTGTATATGTTGCTTTTTCGTGGGGATGTATTCATTAGGTTGTCTTCTGGAACATGGACACTTTTAAGACAGAGAACAGTCCTGCAGAACACAAAGCAGTTATTACAGATGTCCGTTATAGACCAAATTCACTTCAGGTGGCAACTGCCTCAATGGATAAATCTGTGCGGTTATGGGACACAACAAATGTAATGGTCTTTTTCCTGTTTTACTATAAATTATGTGTAGCTCATACATATGATGTTTAAAACTTGTAACTAGATTCTAGCTGCTTCTGTCCTTGTTCCCTGCGTTTGTAATTATATTCTATTAGCTGCAATTAACTTCTTTCTTTCTTTCTTTCAACGCACAGCCTAACCGCTGTGTACAAGAATATAGTGGGCACTCTTCAGCTATAGTGTCTCTTGATTTCCATCCTAAGAAGACTGAACTCTTCTGCTACTGCGACGGAGAAAATGAAATTCGGTTTTGGAATATTAATTCTTCCAACTGCTTTCGAGCAACTAAGGTTTGTTGAGTAAATGCATTTATCATTTCCTCTGAATATTTTGTGATGCGTGTCTGATATTTTTCTCACAATTGATTGTTTTAGGGAGTTTATTCACGAGTGAGGTTTCAACCTAGACTGGGGCATTTACTAGCAGCAGGTTCTGATAAAGGAGTGTCAATTTTTGATGTTGAATCTGACACAAAAATCTACTCCCTGCAGGTATAGTCCATATGCACATTTACTTGCTTAATGTAGTATTGTAATGTAATCTGTTTTGAACAAAGACTATTCAAATTGTATAATCACAGAGATGAATTTTAAAGCCATCCTTCATAAATTGAGGGTTGTTTGTGTTATATAAGTTTCATATCAGCTAATATCTAAATATTTGATGGAGTTTGTTCCATTTTCTCTGTTCTCCTCTTTCTATTTTTATCGATGTCTGTTATAATAATCTAATTTGCAGTATAGATGAAAAAAAATTAACTTGGCAAATCAGAAAGCAAATGAGACGCAATTATTTGGAAGTTTGCATCTTTGATGGATTTTTGTTGTTTAAATTAAATAATTTTGTGTTTTGTAGGGTCATCCTGAACCAGTGAGCTATATTTGCTGGGATGGAAATGGTGAAGCCTTGGCATCTGTGAGTCTTAATATGGTAAAGATTTGGAGTTTGAACTCAGGAGAATGCATTCAGGAGATCAGCTCTACTGGAAGCCCGTTTCATTCCTGTGTTTTTCATCCAAGTTATTCAACTTTGTTGGTGATTGGAGGACATGCGGTAAGCTTTTTGTTCATTACCTTTTGCAACTTGTAATAAACACATGGGTTCAAAAATTGAGTCATGTCTTTCAAAAACCAACTACAACATTCTTTCAATAACACCTTGAGAAGTTTTGCTAGACTGTTACCATTCTTTTCATTTACTGTGACGACAATTACATTGGTTTTTCAGTCATAATGTGTTAATCAAGGCTAATTTACTAATATACATTTTTTCCTTATGGTCTTGCAGTGCTTAGAGTTATGGAACATGAGTGAGAACAAAAGCATGACAATTCCTGCACATGAAAATGTAATTTCTTGCATGGGTCAGTCTTCTGTCACTGGAATGGTTGCATCTGCAAGTTTTGACAATTATGTAAAGGTGTGGAAATAAAATCCTTATTTAGATCCTAACACCACCTATATTCTTTATCAACAGAGACCCTACTCAAATCAAAAAGGGGTCTCTGAATTTAGTTTTCCCCCTTTTTTTTTTCCTTCTTTTTATATAATAGTGCCAATCCAAACCCCTTACCTTAATCTTAGTTGCCTTCTCCTACTTAGATGTTGCAATAAGGTATACTACTAGACTCACGTAAATATATATACAATTTTGCATTTAGTTGTAAAAACTTGAAGACGTTGCACTCAGCTACAGTGCAATTTTTATTCATAGGGTTAATATATTGTATGTGGATTGTGAAAACTAGTGGAATTTTCTCAGCACCATCGTGTGATAATATATTTCTTTGGCTTTGTGCAATTCATTTTTATAGCAGCACCAGCAAAATTGAAGGTAATTTATTTTCGCACTTAATAAATCAATTATTGTCCTTGGAGCTTAATTGTTTACTTCAAGAACTTAAATTACAATCCTATACATTTTATTATTAATTACATCATTCAATATTTTTTAATGGTTATATTTTTCAAACTCATACTAAAATACCAAATTTAAGTTATTTGATATTTTATCAGCTAAGAATAAAAGGTATTTAAGAGAAGACTAAAATACAAAATTCCTTGTCAGAAATTCCGGTCTGCATCACTTGTCACTAAATCATGCCTATTCACAGAGCCTATAACTTTTTTAGCCGCATCACTGAAAAAGGAGATCAAGTTGAAAATTTTTCCACCAAAATAAGACCAATTGATTAATTAAGTCAATTATACAATAATTAAATAACATGTGACAATAACCCCAATAAAGTAAAAGGGTATTATAAATTTATTGAGTACTTAATAAGTTATAAAAAATGATTAATAATGCAATTAAAATTTTTAAGTTTATTATAATATATATATATATATATATATATATATATATATATATATATATATATATATATTAAAGTTTCACAAAATGCATTTTGCATGTCTACAACATAAAGATTAGGGATGTCAACGGGATGGGTAGAGTGGGTAGTACTAGTAGTTCCCTCATTCTACCTGCTAGATATCGTACCCATATCCGTTCGATATCGTTATGCGCATACTCGCATAATTTTTTAATATCCACAGATATTTAAAAAAATAAAAATAAATATTTAACAATAGATTTTAATCATAAATTTAAATAAAACAATATATAACATTCATTACTCATTTAAATAGTGTTGAATGACAGTTTACAAAAAAATGATTTTTTTAAATTAATTAATAAAAAAATAACTCATTCAAAATCAATATGTTAATATTTTAATCATGTTTTTTTAAAAATTTAAATTAGAGTATAGCAGAGTATCCACGGGTACAGATACTATGATACTCGTACTCACCCCGTTAAGATGCAGGTATAAAAAAATACCCGTACGCATTACCCGCGGATATCCATCTACAATATTCATTCTCTATTCGTTACAGATTTTATCCGCGCGGGTACAATTTTTTTGATATCCTGATAGGGATGAGGAAACCTGACACTGTAACAAAATACCAACAAAAAAGTTAAAACTGAATCCCCTTGTATTAATCCTTTTCAAAAAGCAAAATTGTGTAATTTTATAAAATGATTTTGTGCACTATATAATTCATGCCATTTAGTCAGGAAATTATATTTACTTCTAATGTGTGGGATGTGTTTTATGTTCTTTTAAATGTTTGAATTCATCTACAATTAAATTAGAATTAACTTTTCATTTTTTTTTTCAATATAAGTAATTATATTCTTTACAAAAAATTTATCTTCCATTTTATTTCATAATCTGATAATATTTGTTACAAAAAAATGACACTTTTGTTGTAGTTACAAAAACAAGAAAACTCAAAAAAGAATGAATTAAACTATCGATCAACTAAGATGTTCATATTCTTTTTGTTCTTGTTAAAGATTGACGTAATTCTAACCATGATTGATAAATGCTTTAAACTCGAATGACTAATTAGAAAGGAGCATCACCAATAAATTTTTAAGTTGATCCCTAATTAGTAGCGTCAACAATAAAACTTTTAAGTTGATGGCTAGTTAGGAGCATCAACAATAAAATTTTGAAGTTAAAATTATAAGGTAGTCTTCTCTTGTTCACTAAAATCTAAAAGATAAAATTTATTCCTCTAATTGAATAACTAAATCACTAGTATGTTTCTTTCGGATATGTGAAAAAATTAATTTTGTGTTGTTTTCATCTTCATATGTAGATCCTCTTTTATCACTTTTAAAAAATAAATTTATTTCTTTATTTTTTATCAACATACTTATTTATAAAAGTCTAATTAAATATTAAGAGACATAATTAATAAAAGAGAAATATATCATAATTAAATCACAAATAAAAATAAATTATGAAAAGACATATAACAACAAATTTTCCTTTTATGTTTCCAAAGAAATATTTAAAAAATGAGAGAAAAAGTACTATACTATATAATATTAGACAATTTGTTTTCTTCCACAATGAAATAAAATAAATAAGAAACGAGAACATAAATAATAAATTTGTATTTAATTTTTTTTCTTCAAAATCTAAAAGAGATGAGAATAAAAGACGAATAAAAACAATGAAAAACTTAAGAAACAAGAGAACGAAGAAAAACTATATATTTTAATACACTTTTTTATTTTTTTGTTATCTTTAATTTTATATTTTATTTAAAAAATAAATAAATAACAAAGTCTTTTTATCAAAATTTGACAAACTACTAAAAAAGTAATAAAGTATTATTTTTACTACTTCATTTTCATTAAAAAAATAAAAAATTAATCTACTTTAATTCTATTTATAAAAAGTTTGTCAAAAGATATTTTGTCAAAAACTTATTTTCCTTTTCATTATTACAATACACATATTTTAAAAGTTTGGGAGGGCCATGGCATGTTTCAACCCCAATATCCTCCGCCACTACTCGTATGTCTCTTTCTAAATGATTTTACTTACACAAATTTTATGCATAATTAATAGTTAGATGCATTTTTATATTTGTTTTTTGTTTTTTTCTTCATTTCCTTTTGACGTAATTTCTTTCAATTCACAAACATTTCACTGTATTTTAGTGCTCATTCGACACCTTGTGTACGACAAACTAGTATTAGAGTTTATTCTTTTTTAAAAATAAAAAGAATTTATAGTAAATTCTTGCAAGGAAATGAATATCATTTCTATGATGGAGAAGTTAAGTGAAAAGAATAATTTCAACATTGGAGAATAAGATGGAATTGCTAAAAGAGTAAGGCATGTGAGAACCACTCTCATCACGTGTCATGTCATACATAGAGAGACGTGTTCATTTGACACTATTTTTTGTTAAATATATTTTTGATCTATTAATTTTTATTAAAAATTGAAATTGGTTACTCTTTGAAACTTTGATCCGATTTAATCTCCTAACTTTAAAAATGTGTGGATTTAATCGTTTTAACTAAATTTTGTTAAGTTTATTTAGTCTCCAAACTTTCCAAATGTCTTATTGAGCTATCCAAGCTTTCCACATGCTCCACCAACTTATCTAGGCTATATACATGCTCTATCAAGCTACCTAGGCTCCCCACCAAGCTTTTCAAGATCTTCACTTGCTCCACTGAGCTATCCGAGCTATCTAGACTTCCCGCTGAACTACTCGAGCTTTTCATATGCTCAACTGCATTATTTGAGCTATCTACATGTCTTGACAACCTCTCCACGGTTGTCTTATCGAGTTATAAACAATATTCAACCTTCTTGCTAAATTCTCCATGCTACTCGACTTTCTTGTCGTGTTCTCCACTTGTTTGTGCTCAACTCCCAAGCTATGTCCCATCATCAATAACATCCCTTCTTATTCAAAATCTTCACTAAGAATGTTGGTTGTCTCTTCCTTCTTGTCCTCAAATCGACAATTTTTGGCAAACTTTTCGATCTAACCACAACTAAAACACTTGTCTAAGTAACCCTCTTTTGCATAATGGTCATACTTGCCACATTTAAAGCACTTAATATTTGAGTTTCTCGACCAACCTCCTCTCCATGTACCTCGTCCTCTTTTATGCCAATTTTGTTGGTTGTACTCTTCTTCCTCATCTTCCTGTCTTTGGCTTATACCAGTAGGATTGCTTCCTTTACTTCCTCGCTATCGTCCTCTGTCTTGAGTGTTATGAATTTCTCCCTTCATTTGGAGTAGTTGATTAAGTGGCTCCCACTTCTTCTTCTTTCGTTACTTGTGTGCCTCAAGAGATTCAACAAGCTCTTTAACCAATAACGTTGATAGGTCCTTGGACTCCTCAATTATGCACACCATGTTCTCAATTTCGTTTGTCAATGACCTTAAGATTGCCTCCACAATTGAGCTAGCGGGCAATCCATTTATACCGAGCTGGTTTACCATGATTTCTATCCGAATAACAAAAACACCTTCTGTCTCCTTCATTCTCATGCCCTCTAACTCGCCCCTGAGTGTTTGAATCCGAACCTACTTCACTTGATCATCTCCCTTATATGCATTTTCTAATATATCTCACGCTTCTTTTAAAGATTTGACACTTGCAATCTTCTTATAGCCAAATTCGTCAACAACTCAGTACAATATATATATAGGGTTGCCTTGTCCATCACGCGTGTTGGTTTCAACTTATTCAATTAAGCATTCAACCACTTTATAGTGTTTGCTGGCTCTTCGTGGCCATTTTCCACCACTTCCCAATTGTCTTGGGAATCAAGAAAGGGTCTTCATTTGGAGACTTCAATTTTCATACTTGACTACTTTTGTCAACTTTGGCATGGACACACTATAAGACTGACAATCTCATTCTCTCTTTCTCAAACACTTAAACACTCAAGCTCTTTTTAACTCTCATTTTTTTTTCACTCAGACACTCAAGCTAACTCGCTTTGCACACCACTTTGTTGACAGCAAACTTCTCTTATGAAAAAAACTTGATTCACCTATGTTGTTGTTGTTATTTCATTCATGCAAGTAACAATTAAATTTATAGACTTACATATTTCTGACCGTTGTAATCTGTAACATTCTAGTCGGATATTACGAATTTAAATAAAGTAAAATAGAAATAAACATTAAACATCATTTATTATAATTTCATTTCCCAAAAATGCGAGAAATTTAAATACTTTATCACAACGTCAAAAGCTCAGAATACTCAACATTATAAATATCAACTAGGAAAACCAAGTTCAAAAATAAAAGGATTACAAAGCCTTTAAAATCCATCAAAGCAACAAAAATTTGTAGTAAAATTCCCCATATAGCCCATGCTCTGGCTCTATGCTTCACTAGATCCACCTGCAACATCATCTACCCCCGTGTACCGCATACACGATCATCGCCAAACACAAGCAGATAAGGTGAGCTAACAGTATATAAAACATATACAATTCATATATATATATATATATATATATATATATATATATATATATATATATATATATATATATAAACACAAACATCAAAGGAACACGTGCGGAAAACCAGCTACGGACCACACTTCGTGACGCCAGGTGGAGTTTCCAATACGAACATAGTTCGTAATGTCCCAAGACTACCAAACTCGTTGGCTATTACCGAGGAGGGCAATCTATCTGGATCCATTCGTACAAGCCATAACACGCACACTCACATCGGCAACACTCGCCAACCCGACCAACAACTTAAGGGTTCCTCGTGTTCATCCACCATCCTGAGCCACCACTCAAGAGATGTCATTCTGAGTCACAACTCAAGGAATGCCACGTGTTTAACCCCTATCTCGAGCTACAAATCAAGAGATACGTTCCGAGCCATAACTCAAGGAACATCCAACAAGCCAATCTTCAAGGTATCACCAAAGCATTGTAGATCATGCACATCCAAAGAAAACAAAGCTTCTACTTCTGCGTTATCGCCTGACGCTGCTCCAGAGCCACCAAGCGAAACTCGCTTCCAAACCGCCTGGCAGGGGACACGTGCCGCCAAGCACCAAGCGCCGCGGAGCACACTAACCTTGTAGACATCGCCTAGTGGGACAACCCTCATCGCTAGGTGCCACACACTTCCAGAGCCCACTGTGATTGTAACTATCGTCTGGCGAGTCAAACATCATCGCCAGGCGCTACACTAATACTTGCGCAGTATTGCTTTTTATTCTAATCCAAGCACATTTGCCCACGCACCAACTCTTCTTTCCACTTATCTGAAGTACCATAAACTTAGTTACTTACTGTCTAAAATGATTCTAGTTAGCATAACCCCTTTTCATGTACCTTCATTCCCTAAACGTGGTCACATACGTAAATTCCAAGTATTTACACTTATCATTAGCTATTACTAATACAAACCATCCTCTCCCTTCTAACACAAGCACATAACTGATTTAACCTTGTCATAGAATGACATATACCTCATGTCCAAATATTGCATCTTCACTTAGGAACTTTAACTCCTAATTGTACCATACCTCTCAATCCAGCAATACTTTGCTTAATAAGACTTTCTACTGCACTGTTATTAATGTCATGATTCTCCCAACTCCCATTAACACTCACATTAATTCATGCTACTAGTTTAGTTGCATAATCACCCTAGATCTTCATCCAAATAATTTCTCAATTCAACATTCGACATTAATCCAATTTACTAGGACCCCAGACTTTCCAATGCACCTCACAACAATGCAGGTCTCTTACTCTGTGCTGGTGCCTGACGGTCCAATCAGTACCGCCATGCAGTGCATAGCATTTTGGGAAAATCCCAGAATTTCTAGCACTTGCAAAGTCCCTCCCTTTTTCCCAAATTCTTTATTTGGCCTATTTCCTCAATTATGCAATTCACCATGATCACAATTGTACGATTACTTCAATTAAACTATATCGAGTAACACTTTATAGTGTAATTAAACAATGTTAATCTCAGACCATCAAAACCCCCAAATTTCCAAACCCTAACATGTATTATTCATATTTTCCCCAATTAATTTCCAATCACAGTGTAATTCAATAATCACTGGCCTCTAAAAATCAAACATCAGATGGAACTCCCTTTTCCTCGTCCAGAATCCACCCAAAAAAACCCAAAACAGCCAACACGAGTCAAATTTGGCTCGCATTGCCTGATGATGATTATCACCGCCATGCCATTCATCAAAAACCCAGAAACTGGGTAAGCAAGGATGTGTCGCCTGACGGTCAGTTCGTGCCGCCAAGCGGTTTCTGGCAGAAACCCAGAAATCCAGTACAAATCACATGTGTCGCCTAGCGGGTCTTCAATGTCGCCAGACGGTTTCTGGAAATTTCCAAAAACTCGAACAAAATTGATGAATTTACAAGAATCATAGGCTTCACATACAATTCATACAATTTGTAATTAAATCACAACATGCATTTACGAGGTTCAGCTCCCCTAACCTAGAATTCCTTGCTATACTTGATAGTTTGAAATCTCCACTTGATCAACAATGGCCTCCTTAGTTCTTCCTCTAATCAGCCCTCCTTCACACTTAATTAGCCTAGTTGTTGTTCTATAGATCCTCTCCTCATAGCCCTCACAAAAACCAGTCAACAAAACTCTCTCTCTTTCCCTCAATGACCTTTTTAATCATGGCTTAATGGTGGTTAATGCTAGAAAACGAATTTCAATCATTAATGGGTGTAATTGCCTTTCAAAAGCCATTACTACATGAGTTTTCTAGCCCCTCCATTTGCCTTCTAGATGGCTAGGATTCTTTGGTTTTTCCCATTCATGCCAAAACGAAATTTGGCAAAAAGAAAGTTAAATTTGTATCTACCAAGGTTCGAACACACAACCATGCCTATGTCAATCAATACACAACCAATTCAACTAATTCATGTTTCATGATAATTCCTATAAATCTAGGATTTTATTATCACTCATCACGATCAAATATATTATCAAAACAATGCACAATTTAAAATAATTACACAATTTGGCATATATAGGACTCAAACTCAAGTCCTCTTGACACAACCAAGTACTCTCAACCACTTAAGCTAGTACTATTCTACGTCGTACAAATTAACATTTAATGTCATAAAGGCTTCCACTACCCATATTTATTTAATTAGTTAAATTTCGTGGGTCCTATATAATCAAAACGGTTATAAATGACTAACTCATTAACTATCTAGACTTCAACGACTAATACATCAACTACTCTTAAGACTCCAACTGCCAATTCATTAACTACTTATAAGACTTCAATGGCTAATTCATTAACTACCTATAAGACTCCAATGACTAATTCATTTAAGTTTATTTTAAAACCCAACAACTCTACATAACCATACGATGAAAGAGTTGAACAAAGTAAGTTTTCATTTAGCCCTCTTTCAGGTGTTTTAGCTTTATGGCGATGCATGTGACTCAAGGTTGCTCTTAGTGAATCTTTATTGCTCTATAATCTTGATGATATGCTTAGATATCTAATTGGGGTCTTTTGTTGTTAAGTTAGGTTTTTCTGTGTTAAACAGAGCTCTAAAGAGCATCTTTGAGAGCAAAGACTATTAAACTAAGGTAAGGAAAGTTAATTTTAATTTCTTGTAAGTGAATTGTGTCTTGGTTGATTGGTGTTGTGGTAAATTGATGTTGATTGTTCAATCATGTTTTTGTGTACATTGGCTTGGTGTATTAATGTGTTTAAATATAAATATATAATATGTGTAGAATAGGTATGGCAAATAAATTCATCCCATGGGTATTTTCTAAACCCGTCCCCATCTTGACGGAAAATTTTTAGATTGACTGGATATGAGTATGAGTAATACCTAATTTTTTCATTTGGGTATGAGGATGTGGATGACTATGTACATATCCGCTCCTTCTCTGTCCCCATACCCATCCTAATACTTATCCTCGCCTTTATCTTTGTCCTTGTTTAAATTACTAAAATTACTTATATTTTATTAGGTAATCTAATATATATGTATATGTATATGTATATGTGTGTGTTTAATTATGTTTTGAGTTCCTAATAAATGTTTTTGATAATTTTGTGATGTGGCAGCAATTATCTTGCATCGTCACCCTTCTTAAATGTCATCACAATATCGCCACGAAATATTTTGTTACAAGAGACCTTCATAATGAGATATTTCCCAAATATTTATTGTATTTAACGAAAATTGCTTTTAACTTTAATAAAAATTATAAATTTCAAAATAAAAAATAGAAATTATAAAAATATTAAATATATAACTATAAAATTATGAATTATAAAATTATAAAATTAAAAAAAAATAAAACTAAAAAAATTTACAATTTGATAATTTTCTATTTTCGTAATTTCAAAATTTCAAAATTTTATAATTTTGTAGTTTTATAATTATATAATTTTATATGTTTGATAATGTTGTAATTATGAAATTATATATTTTATAATTTTGTAATTTGTTAAATTTAGTAATTTAGTAATTTTTAGTTTTTTAATTTTTTTAATTTTTATTTTATAATTTTGTATTTCAGAATTTTATAATTTTATAATTGCAATTTTTATAATTTTGTTTTTATAATTTTCCTATTTTTAATTTTGTAATTTTAATTATATTTAAAATAATTTTCGTTAAATACAATAAATATTTGAGAAAGATATCATCATGATTTCTTGTAACAAAATATTTGTGACGATAGATATTCAAGAGGGTGACAGTGAAAGATAATTATCACATCACAAAGTTAATAATAACATCTAACTATAAGGACTTAATTGGAAAAAAAATTAAATTTGTAAGGACTGAATAGACCACAAAAATTTATTAGGAAGTCAATTGAAAGTTCCTAAATTTATCAAACACTCAAAACATAATTAAGCCATATATATATATATATATATATATATATATATATATATATATAGACACACACACACACATTTGATTAAGTCCGCATTTTGATCTTGAACTTTTAATGCAGACTTATACAATTTTAAGAGTCATATTATAATACGAAATATTATGAGTGATATAATTACAGAGTATCAAATATTATGAGGGTTGAGAATTTGTTAGGATGGTGAAAATAGGAGAGATATAAGAGATATGTTACAAGAGAAACTTCTTATTTTATTTTATTCATATCATCCACACACACACACACATATAATGTTTAAGGGCTGGCCTTAATACGTTGGGCCTAAGGGCTGACCCATAGGGTGCTAAGGCCCCTAAAGCTGCTAGGGTTTCCCATTCAGCCTCATTCTTGCAAACAATACCTAAAACGCTGCCCCTCTTCCTTTCAGAACGCTCTGGTTCCAGTTCTTAGATCTGCTCTTGGAGTTGTCGGTTCCGTTGGTTTAAGAGTCGAAGCCGATATTAGCTCCTTTCCAAGTAAGGGAAGCTAGAACCCTTTTGCTTGGTACGATGGCTATTGTCTTGCTTGTGTTTTGTGATATTTGAGCTTATATGCTGATGTGGATGTATGGGATGGTTGGAATTATTGTTTGGGTGTGAAAATATGTCTGTGGCAGGGAGAAACAGTGGCGAGGTTTGATACACTTGCCCAAGCAAGCTTATCTCACCTAGGCGAGACTTGCAGAAACAGGTCAGGGTTGCACGCGAGCTCTCGCTCAGGCGAAAGCTCTTGTTTTGAGCGAGGCACTATCTCGCTCAGGCGAAAGCTCTTGTTTTGAGCGAGGCACTGTCTCGCTCAGGCGAGAGACGCTCGCCTAAGCGAGAACGCTTGAGAGCCTTGGTATGTCGCTCCTGTTTTAGCCTAGGCGAGGAACCTCACCTTTGGGCGAGGAGTTATCTCGCTTAGGCGAGAAGGGCTCGCCTAAGCGAGCCTGCGAAAGTTTCCCAGCGCCCCTTGTCGCGACCTCGCCTAAGCGATAGTCCACCGCCTAAGCGAGGGCACTCCTCTCGCCTGAGCGAGGGCTCCTTGCTTGAGCGAGATCTGCTGCAGGTTACGCTATTTTTCTTCCCTTGGTTAATTGGATTGTTTGATTTAGGATATATTCTATATACTACATGAGGCCGGTGAAATGAAATGCATGTTATGATCTATGGTTGTAACTGGGATGGATGTGAATGTGTGATCTTGGCATGCGAAACAAATGAGATGGTTGGTAATTAAGATGGCATGGTATTGGCATGAGATGAAATTCCACATTTGTGGTTTGAGAATAATGGTTTGATATGGATTCACTAGGAACATGAAAGAGGTGGATTATGAAGAGTTGGTATGTGACATGTATATGTGTATATGTATGAAAAAAACTTTCTTGATTGATTGAGTATGATTGGTCTGTGTTAGTGCGTAATTTCTTGAAATCTCTGTGAGATTTCAGGGTCGTGCTTCAGTGGTCGGGACGTAATTCCATGACCCCTGTTAGTGGGTGTTCATGGTGGTGCCCCATTCGTATAATTTGGTAAGGATTCAAGATAAGGTTGCATCCTGACACTCTAAGGAGTCAGTTAGTCTCACTTAGAGCAGACTAACTCTTGTGGTGAGAGTAGCAGGAGGCCTGAAACTCATTAAGGGCTAACCTTGTGTGTGGGGGATTGGAAACATTGTAATAACTTGTAACACATAGCTCGGGGGTGAGCAGAGATATCCACCACAAGTGCAAGCATCCGCTGAATCTGACTAGATTATACATATCCGGATGAGTCGAGTCGAGTCTTAGTGTATTGATTTGAAATTCATAAACTACTTGGGTGTTGCATGTATAATTGATTGCGAAAGCGTATCTAATTGCATGATGAAACTCTTTTTGGGTTCTAGCTTACCCTACTGTTTGTTGTTGTATGTTTTGTGGTGTGGTATTTTCTTTTGCAATGATCATCAACTTGTTGATGTGAGCAGAGGTGAGAACTCCCCGTAATCATCAGGGTGATGGAGGTTCCGCTGCATAGTCTTCTTGGACTAGATCTAAATCTTTTTGGGCTTTCTTTCTGGGCTATGGCCCATGTACTAGTTTGTCTTTTAAATTCCTATTTGATTACTGTTGAATGTTGTAACTGGTTTAGTTTTGGCATCATGGTGTGTCTTGGATGTTCGTAAGGAGTTATATTTAAAAATCCAGGACTGCGCTGCTATATTATCTGTGTGTGACGCTTCCTTTATTTATGTTTATTGATTAAATGGGATGTTACAAATTTAAACGAATATTTAATATATATATATATATATATATATATATATATATATATATATAAAACTCTTCATTTTATTTTAGTTACATACTTGTTTTTCTTTTATTGTTTGGCTTACCATGAAATTAATTCACATCTCCAAGATATTTTCTTTATTATTAGAACCTTTGTGTAGTGCAATTATATTTAAACGATGTATGTAAAATTTAATTATTTTTACAACTTTTTTTGTTTTACTAAAGATATCTGAAAAATTTTCATAAATCTCTAAGGTATTTTTCATCTTATCACATACCCCTACTTTATAGATTAGTTTTCCTTTATACGATTTCATTCAATAGTATATCAAGTTGTTTCTAAGACACACATTTGTTTATTTTAACTTTTTATAATATTTTTATTTGTTGCTTATTTTTATCATGTAGAATAAAATTTTGATATTTTTAATATAATTATTTTTATTTTCTAACTCATTACCCTAAGTGCAATTCTATCACTACAATTGTATAAAAAAAATCAGTTACTATAATATAATAATTTAATATCATTGTCATGAATCTTATTTATCATCATCCAACATATTTTAAAGTTTAAAAGATTAAAGATCTATACTAAATTTTAATTATTATTAGTTTAATCTTTGTTCTTTGGGTGATTTCATTCAAGTGGTGTATTATAATTTTTATTAACATATAAAAGAATAGATTTTTTTGAAATTTTTAAAAATATTTTTTAATTTTATCAACTTTATTTCATTAATGTTTGCAAATTTAATAAATATTTTGACTCTCAGGAAATTTTATTTGGTACTCTAATTTGAAATGTAAATGTACTATCCAAGGATTGGTTGAGCTCCCCCCCCCCCCCCCCCCAAATGGACCTTGATCCAAGGAACCAACGCAAATAAGTAGACCTTAATTGGGGCAACCTAGAGCCGACATCGGATCAAGTGCTCCTCCTATAGAGGACGAGAGTGATTTTCTTTTTTCTATTGTCCTCAGACAGAGAAAGGGGGGATGCCCCTAGATATCGGGAAAGGTTGAACCAACTCTGTAATTACTGGCTTATAAATGAAATACGATCTCCCGTGCAGTGGCGGAACTTGAAAAAAAAATTTAAGGGGCCAAATTATATTTCTTGTATAAATTATTTTTTCTAATTTTTTTTTTCATTTCTTCACATCATTTTTTTATTCAAAACAAGCACTCATAATAATATATTAAAAAAAACAAAAGTTAGCTTTAGTCAAAGTGCTCCTGTACACTATTTCAATGACTTAAAATCTTCAATAGTTGAATCAGAACTGAAGCTAGTTGTAATATCCCTTTCAATGAAAATCAACTCAGTTACCTGTAACAATGAAAACATCTAAGTCAGACCGTCTGCTTGATTTTTTACAAAAAGATAGCACAGTACATGCAACATCTTTTCGTAACGAATACCCAAAGAAGAGTTTTATCAATAATTAAAGCATGATGTTATGAACTAACTCAAAAGATATTGCTTCAAAAAAAGGGTAAAAAATGAACTAACTCAAAAGAATAAATTATTTGGACCAAAATGTTCCTTAACTCCTTAATTTTGTTGTAGTACAATTTAATTTTGAAAATAATAAAGAATTGATTGTGAAAATTAAGATGAAAATAAGAGGAAAGTAAAAGATGGAGGCACGAAAGAGAGATAAACCAAATAAAGAAGTATAAGAAATTATAATAGAGAACGAAAACATGATTTTTAAATTTTAAAAAATTTTTTTCAAACTAAATGAATATAAATAAAGAAATAATATATAAATATATTTTTTTAAAATATATATAAATAAAATAAAATAAAAAATTGTTGAAATTAATATAAATAAAATAATAATATATAAATATTCTTTTTTAAAATATAAAAAATAAATAAAAAGAAAAAATCGTTGGAGGAGTCGTGGCTCCCTCTTGTCACACTTATGGTTCATTGTTCCTCTCGTGAACAAGGGACAAAAAAAAATTTTTGTTCACCTAGGTTGAGAGAGAATTTGATCAGTTTGTTTTTGGTGAGTGACACAGTTCTCTTACCGAAACAATATACAATTATAATTTTTGTCTAAATATTTGATATTTGAAGAGTACTTCTTTCTTATATTTAATATTTAATAAAATTATGTTTCCTTTGCAAGTTTTTTTATATATATAAAAGTTAATTAATTTATATTGAAACAGTAAGAAAACAAATACGAGTATAAAAACGAGTACAATCGTATACCCGTATACTCGTTACGTGGTGGAAATGGTGATGAGACAATAATTTCACACCTGTTAGGTTTAATGTAGCGAAACTCATCCTCACTTCACCCATTGTCATCCATAGTGTAGAACTTGGTGTTGAGATCCAAAGTGTTGAATAAGTATGTAAGTTTGGTATATTTGGCTGATATTGAGTTAAATGGATTGAAATTGGCATGTTGGTGTGTTGAATGAAGCATGAGATGAATTATGTGAGTGTTAAGCAAAGTCTGAAATGTAAATTTATGCATCTGTGTCGTGCAAACTCTCTAAGCGAACCCATCGCTCGTGGAGTGAGTGTCAAAATTGATTATGACATAGAGACATGGGAGGGCTTTCTCATTGAGTGAGCAAACCCCTCACTAACCTCTTACGATTTAGGTAGCGACGTTAATAAAAAAAGTATGAAATTAATTTAAAATGTTCTTAAAACTTCTTTCACGATAATATTATTAGAGGAGCATATTAGTTACATGAAAAATGGAAAATACACTACAAAAAAATTCCTAATAATGATCAATTTTAGTGACTAAAAACAATCAGTAACCATAGTAACCAATTTAGAAATCAATTTATAAACTGAAAATTATTGGTAACTAAAATAATTTTCATTATGAATAAAAAGTTATAATTGGTCTCTTAATTGATAACTAAAATAGTTTCTATTATGAATTGGTATCTAAATTGATCACTAATAGAAACTACCAAAGTTTTGACTAAAAAAAAATTGATCTCTATATTAATTTCTAATAAGAAATTTGGTCTCTAATTTTTTTTTATTAAAATTCATCATTATTTAATAATTTTCTTATAATGATACTTCTCAACATAATCACTAAAATACTTTTTCACCTGGTTTTAATTGAAAGGTAAAAAAGTATATTCACTAATAGTTTTAAAATTCCGCACCATTAAATGTGCAACCCAATTAGCGAGCTTTTGAGAGAATCATTGCTTTTTCGTGGCCATATATTTCTTTTAAATTATTTTATAAAATAAGAGGGTCTGTTACACAAAATCTTATCTTGTTTGAATGCTTTTACTTATTTTTTAATAACATTATATAACCCATTTATATAAATGCAATAAATAATGTTTCCTGCAATGTTAATTTAAGTTTTTCTTTGGTAACATTTGATATGTTCATAATTATCATATGAGAATAAAATATTAAGTTAAGATTAAATTAAGAATAATCATACATGTAATTAATATGATAAAAAGAAAAAAATAATGTAAAATATATAATTAATTATCATTGTAAAGTAAACAAAATAATGTATTAAGAAACATATGTTAAAGTTTTTCAGAGATACTAAAATAATGTATTAAGAAACATATCTAAAAGTTTTCCTAATATTTTGATCAGAAATATTTCCTAATATATTCTTAAAATGTTATTGTTAGTGAATATTTAAGTCCATTGCATAACTATATATAAGTATATCTATAATTATCTATAATTTATAATTTATAATCTATAACAATATATAAAGATGATTTCCTCTTTTGTGTCCATATTTTATAATACCAATTCTACCTTTTATAATATAATTATTTATTAATTTTTTTAAAATTAACGGTTATTTTTACCTATTTTCTATAAAACTGTTTATCTTTTTTTCTTTCTTTTTTTATTCATCAACAATTAATTTCTCTATTCATTTCACTTTATTTTTAATAAATATAAATTTATTTTATATATTAATTTAATAACATTACACTATTATCACCTACTAACATACTATCATTCATATTTATTAAAAAATACGTACACACGGACGTGGGAATATTTAAGTCCATTGCATAACTATATATAAGTATATCTATAATTATCTATAATCTATAATTTATAATCTATAACAATATATAAAAATGATTTCCTCTTTTGTGTCCACATTTTATAATACCAATTCTACCCTTTACAATAAATTATTTATTAAATTTTTTAAAATTAACGGTTATTTTTACCTATTTTCTATAGAACTGTTTATTTTTTTTTCTTTCTTTTTTTATTCATCAACAATTAATTTCTCTATTCATTTCACTTTATTTATTTTAATATATAAATTTATTTTATATATTAACTTAATAACATTACACTATTATCACCAACTAACATACTATCATTCATATTTAAAAAATACGTACACACAGACGCGATAGCGCCCGCGCCTGTGTGTACGCTAGTTATATATAAAGAGGATTATCTTCTTTGTCCACATTTCTTTCTTTCAATTTTACTCTTACTTATTATTTTAAAAATTAATTATTTTATAAATAGTGTACTTTTAATTGTTATTCTAAAAACTTCTTTTGTCTTTAAGTATCATTTTAAAAACCTCTTTTGTGTATATATATATATATATATATATATATATATATATATATATATATATATATATATATATATATATATATATATATATATATATTATTTTTCCAATTTTACATTTAGCAACTATTTTAAAATTAATTATATATTGTGAAAGTAAATATTATTTATCTTAACTCAAATTTTTATGAAAATTAAAAATTGCAAATACACAAACACCTATCATGTCTGTGTTTTTGTTATTATATTATATCATAGATATTTTTTTATTAAAGATTTTTATTTTAATTTAGAAAGATTAATTTAAAAGAAAAATTAAATAAATAAAACAATTAAATATAAGAAAATGATTGAAAAATTTATAATATTAGTTATAAAATAAAGGGACATATATTTATTATAAGCCCCATTTTTAGCTTTGTAAATGTTTGGGCCTAGCCTTTTGTGGGCCTAAGGCCAGCCTAGTAAGGGGACCCAATACCCTTTTTAGACCCTAACCCCCTTCACTCTGTCTCATTTTTCAGAAACCAACTTTCAGTTCCCTTTTCTTTTCTCCAGCTAGAGCTCTGCTAGGGCATGTCCAAGTTCCCCTTAAAGTGAAACGAAACCAGCTCCTATTAAGTGCAAATTGAAACTCAAGCTCACGTTTGGTTCCTCTTTCTTTTCCTCTAAACTTAGTCTCGTGAGGATTCCAATCCTAACTTCATCTTCTGTTCTTAACTGTAACTTTTCCAGCTTCTTGAAGTTGTTCCTGTCCTCGCACTGCGTGGCTCGTCTTCTTTAAAGTTCAGCTTTACTTAAGGAAAGGGAAGCTATGTTTTTTAAGTTCTAAAGCTATTTCTGTATGTTTATAGGTTGTTCTATGTTTTGGGTGCTTGAATGGTATATTAATCATGTGAAAATAGCTGGCTTGTATTCTGGATGCTGCTCTGTGTTGTTTTTCTGCCTTGCATGCATGGAACACTGGGGGAGAACTGGTATTCTCGCCCAAGCGAGCTCGTCTTGCCTAGGCGAGAATAGTAGAAGCTCGCCTAGGGTTATGTCTCAAGCACTCGCTCAGGCGACCAGTTTTGTCTTGAGTGACACATTGTCTCGCTCAGGCAAGAAGGTCTCGCCTAAGCGAGAATTCATGAAATCTCTCAAGGCCACTGTTGGCAGTCTCGCCTAAGCGAGATCCCGTAGCTTGAGCGAGACAACTTCCCTCGCCTGAGCGAGGGTGTCTAGCTTGAGCGAGGCTGCTGCCGAGGGGTGCTTTAGCTCTATTTTTCTTTCCTGTTTGATTGGTGGTCTGTGTGATTGGTTTAATTTCCCCTTGAAATCCTAAAGTATGTAAATATGCTTGGTTGTGTGATTCCTAGGAACTGAAATTGGTATGTTGGCATGAATAACACATGGATTTTGGGTTGTTGGTTGAGAAATTTCATGAGAATTGGATGTTTGAGATAAAAGTGGTGGTTATGGTATGAAAAACATGAATTCGGTGTGAGATAGGCGTAATTCCATGAGTCTCGTGGGGAGATCTCATGGTGGTGTGTAGTGTATATAATTAAGATAAGGATTCAAGTAAAGATCGCATCCTGAAACTCTAAAGGATCAGTTAGTCTCACGTAGATAAGAGTAGCGGGAGGCCCTAGTCTTTGGCAGGATAATGGCCTTAGATGCTTGAAGGCTAACCTTGTGTGTGGTAGGGTGAAACCCATTGGCAATGGCTCTGCAGAGCAGTAGAGGCCACCACAAGTGCAAGCGTCCAGTGAATCCGATCTTATTATATTTATCCGGATAATTGAGTCTAGTGTCCTGCTTGTTTGCTATAACATGAATTTATGCGTACTTTGTTGTGAGCTTGAGAACTGTTTTAAGTATTTGTTTGCTAAAATATGATAAATTGTTTTACACTAGCTTACCCTTTTATTTTTGTGTATGTTCTTGTCCTGCTTTCTCTTTTGCGATGACCACCTTATGGTGGGAGCAGATGGGGGAAGCACTGAAGGCAGACCTGATGGTGGCAACAGTGTTGTGTAGTTTGAACCTGTTCTTTGTGGCTCTTCGGAGCAGTTTATGGTCCTAATGCCTTTTTGTAATTCCTTGCTCCAAGAGCACTCTTTTGCAAACTGTAAAACTCTTGTCTAGCACGACTTGTATGGCATCCTTGGTGTGCCTTGGTATCTTTTGTCAGGTTTTTAAGGAGGGGGTTTCACTTGGGAACACCAATGAGATCTGAGCCTAACCACATAAGACATTGACACCACTCTCAACCCAAAACCTTAAGGCGATGGGTTTATGGGCCTTGATCCTTATATGGTGCTCTACTTTCTCATTTCTAGTCAATGTGGGACTTAGACTCACACTTGGATTCCTAACAATCTCCCCCTCAAGGGTGAGTCCCTTCAACCACATTGGTACACTCCCCGTCCAGCAGAAGCATTCCCAACCACGAGTACTCATTTTCTGCCCTTTTTTGTACCACCGTTCTTTTCTTAACGGGACACGCTTACCCACACTATCAGGAAGACTTTCGATACTAGGACTATACTGGTACTGCACTCGTCTGAGCCGGTATTAACCATCGGCTCTGATACCACTTGTCAGGGTTTTTAAGGAGGGGGTTTCACTTGGGAGATACAACACCAATGAGATCTGAGCCTAATCACATAAGACACTGACACCACTCTCAACCCAAAACTTTAAGGCGATGAGTTTATGGGCCTTGATCCTTATATGGTGCTCTACTTTCTCATTTCTGGTCAATGTGGGACTTAGACTCACACTTGGATTCCTAACATCTTTTACATACTTTCTTGGATGACTGTAATAGTGAATCCTCATGCATATTGTTCATCTGATTGCTCTTTTATTACTATAATTATACGATGTTGTTATTTAGTAGATTTAATCTATTTAAATGGGATGTCACATTTATTAATAATAAATAAATAATTTAGTATTGTAAAATAAAATAAATAATAACTTATACCTTTAGTATTATATAACTTAGTTATAATTTAATTTATAGAAACATTTTACCTTAATTCTTTATGACACTTGGTCTAATTTTTCATATTACACCTTTCTCTGTCACGTCTCTCCCTAAAAATGTCGTTTAGTATAATGAAAGAGAAAAAGTGAGTAATATTGTAGCACAGAAATGATGTCGTTTTCATCAGTATTCTCATAATCATTGCTCAATTATTGAAGCTTTATAGGAAAAAAGATACTATCAATTTCACTTTCACTACCTCCACGTTTACATAGGAAAATATTGACAAAACAAAGGAAAATAACAGTTGCATAATGCAGTAGTGGATTGAGTATAAGTATTTACATATTTTGTAGGTAATTAATTTTAAAGAAATTATTAAAAATTTAAATTTTAAAAAAAGTAAGAATATTTATTTAAACATAATTATAATCACATATTAATTAATATTAATTTTTATTTAATAAATAATTGTGATAATTATAAATAACTAAATATATGTTCAACTATCTTAATTATTAGCCAAATTAAACTTTTCTACTAAAATTATAATTTTTTATTGTATTAAAAATAAAATATGTCAATATTTGTTATACTTATACAAATTATTTATCATACTAATAATGTAAAAATTGGATTAATGATTAATTTTGATTTAGAAAGCATCGTGTAAAGTTTCATACTCACCTTTATCTCTAGAATTGTTTCCTTCTATTTTCTCTAACTTTCTTTCTTTATATTTCAAATTTTGATAACATTTTGAGAAGTTGAGGATTAATTCTAACTTATAAGATTTTCAAACCGAATAAAAGATTCAAATCTTATTCCGGGTCCGTTTTCACTCAAGTGAAAGATATTTCGCCTAAGTGAAGGATTGTTTGTTCAAACAAAAAATAATTGCAACTCAACCCTTAAATTTGTTCAATCTTCGTTCAAGCTAAAAGATTTTTTTTTTATTTTTTTATTTCTTTTTTTTCTCTTCTTTCCTATTTGATAGATTGTTTTGAATGCATATTATAAATGTAAAATTAATATTAGTTTGTATATTTAATTGATTTTTTATTTTATTTAAGTAAATGTTTTATAGAAATTATTATTGAGAATGATAAGACTTGTATGAATATGTGATCACATATATGGGATGATAGTGAATTATTGTTTTTTTGTATATCAAGTATTGACACCTACATTACAACATATATCCCCTTATGAACTAAGTCACATAAACTTATTTCAAGTGGTGAGATGCTACATGAAATCCTAACACATCGCGACATGTATAGATATATTGAATGAGTTGTAATGGACTTACCCTAATTTCATGATTTTTTTTAGTTCACTTGTAAATCCAAGTCTTTGATTGGATCAAATGTTAATAGGACATACTTAATACGAGTATTTCGAAAAACGATTCTACTTCTTCAATATATTTAATGAATTGATCCTTGTGCAATCTTTATTGAACTTGTATATTGGTATCATAAGTGGTAAAGTAAAGGAATGTAAACGATGTTGTCATAACACATTTAAAAAATGTAATGGTTAAAAGGGAAGTACACAAATCACATCTCCAATATAAAGAAAATAGCTTAATTAAACTCACGAAACAATAATATTTGCTTGTCACTAAAATCTCTTCAACTTTTCTACTGTTGTCTTATTGACTCGATGTTGAGCTCAAACATTTTGAGAGATGTCCCTCCCAAATACCATTGTGGGACAATTCAACCTGGGCTATTCAACTATAGAGACTTGAATGTTCTTAAGTGATATGGTTTTAAAAATAATGCTTCACAAATTCTCTTCTCAAATAATCATGAAATACAAACTACATTTAAAAATTTGTCTACCATGAGCTATATTTCAATATAAAGAAACAAATATTTAACAATCCATATGAAATAGTTCAAGAAAGCACTAGTTTTAAGAAAAGATCCAAGGGATTAGGGGTTTACAACCCAAAGACCCTATATTTCACCTATATCATATCTCACTAGAGAATGAAAAGTTGAAATAGGAAAACCACTCACCTAAAATAAACATTTGATAAAACTTGAAAATGAGAAAGGAGGGAATTGATAAAGATGCTAAGAACAATGAAGGAAGGAAGGTGATCTTTTCTCTCATAATCCTCAACTCACTTATTCCCTTGTTCCAAAAACTGGTTATGTTCTTCATTTCTCGTCTAGCATAAACTAATTAAGCTTCACTTGATCTTCTAAAAGTAGAGGTTGAATTAGTTGTTGTCTATAAAGTAGAATATGCACAAGATGCGATCCTAGCTAAAAAAATAATGGTGAAAATGGTATAGGGAAAATAAAGGAATTTTGAATGAATTGGTTAGCAAACCACATGATGGTGAATGACACAAGTTGCCATCTATGTGTTTTGCAATCGGTTAACAATAAGAAGACTAATTAAGATCAAATAAGCCACTAGACTAGTCATTAGATAGATGTAAAAAGGTGAAAATTTTGACATTAGTAAAAACCACTTGATTTTCCCACTCCTTGTTGGTAGAGCAACATATTCTTCCTTCCTTTAGTTGTGATAAAGTGCAATAAAAGTGAAGGGTGTAGGTGTGTATTTATGGCAATGGTTGGAACTAAAAGACAAAACATTTAACTAAGAAAGTTATTTTTCCTAACAATACAAGTGTTGTGAATTTGAAGGAAGGAGAAGAAAACATAAAATCACAAGCTTGTTGCATAAAAATTAAGGTTAAATATGTTTTGGACGCGAAATTGGAATTCGTCATTGTTTGAAACATTGATACATTTTGGTCTCAAACTTTAAAAATAAATGAATATAGTATTTTTAATCCAAATGTGTTTACTTTTTTTACATGTTAAATAACCTTCGAAATTGACATTTGAGCTATAATATGTCAAACAGTGTAAGCAACTCAAACATTAACGCAAAAAGTCGCTTGACACATCAAAAAATTTTAACCCAATTGTTAGAATAACTATATTAATTCATTTTTAAAGTTTGAGGATCAAATTATATCAAAGTTTCAAACATGAACAAATTCCAATTTCACATTAAAGTTTAGGGACTAAAAAAATACTTAATCCTTAAAATTATTCACGTCATGAGTATTACTTGTCATATAAAAAAAAAAATTCTTCTCTCTTTATTTGTTGGTGGCCAAAAATTACAAACGTCTAGGTTTGGCCTAATTGATTTTTATTGCTTATAAAAACCATGATTTGGTCTAATTCATCAAAATCAATTCATTATTCGTTTATTAAACTTGATTAATAACTATTTTTATGGAGTTAGCATTTTTATTTTTCAATCGTAGCATAGTTATACTTCATTTATGCTTTAATTATCTTCGACACATTAGAAATATTATTTTTCACATAAGTAAATTTAGTTTTTCATGAAATTACTCAATTTCACATGTAAGAGAAATAAACTATATTTTACTAGTTACAATAAGTCACAAACATTAAATTAATAATTAAAATAATAGCATGTATAATTTACATTAAAAAGTGTTATAAATTGGTTACTAAATTCTTGCTTCATAAAAGTTACTTTATCTAATAAAATATAGGTGGTAGGGTCAAACTAAGAAAAAGTCCCATCATAAGAATACTCCACTTGAACCTAATTTTCAAATTGGACTTCAAATATGACATGGACATCAAAATCCAAGAATATGATGTGGATCATCAAGACCAATACCATGACCCAATTCAAGACTTAGGTGGACTCATGACGAGAGGAAGACTTAGAAAGTCCCAAGAGATATTGCAATACAATGGTGACTCATCTTTTGGAGGCCCAATTGAAGATCCCACAACTTATTCTGTATTTATAAACCTTTGGGAATCCATAATATGGTAGAACATTTTTTCCAAAAATAACAGTGAGGTTATCTCTACTAGGGTTTTTCTTGCATCTTGCGATTTGATCAAGAATTTCCCAATTCTTGTAACGATCATCTTTAGCCTTATCAAACATTGATTTGTGAAGCCTTCCCTTTATCCAGGTTTTCTTTATTTTATTTAAAATTCCCAATTTTATGTTCTTAATTGATTCCAATTCCTAAACATTTGCATATATCTTATTTAAAATATGATCAAAGAACCTTTTTATTCTCTATTGGTAAGTAACCATTATAAATTGAGCTTGCATTCCTAACTTATAAATTATGTTGATCTTAGTCATTAACTCTTCTTTATTAGAACCCACATTTTGAAAAGTTTTGTTAAGTTGTTAATAGTAATAAACAACATTTCCTTTTTTACTTTACATAACTTTTTATCTCTTGAATACCGAGAAGTTATCCAAAGGTACGAAAGGTTGAAGAACTTTGTACTAGCCATTCTAGTGTAGTTGAATTTTGTTCCACAAGAAGAAGAAATGTTCACCCTTGTTATGTTAATTCCTCTACTTTATGTAATTATTATGACTGCATAGAAATGAAGAACCCTAACTCCAACTATATAAGAGCATAAATTGCTATAAGGGCACTCCATCTAACATTAACATGTAGATAATTTGGAATGTGACATAGCACACTCAAAATCCCAAGGAAATGCATGGAAAATAGGGTTAAATCAACCCCAAAAAAGAGTGATTCAAAGATGTATTTGATATAAAGTTTAAGAGTATGTCCAACCAAATATTTTTCCCATTAGAGAAATCTTACAAATGTTAATATATTGTATTACTTTTGACTCGATTATTGAATAATTATTCTTATTCATTCATTAAAGTAAGGACAATGATACTTTAACCTACTTTTTTTGACCCACTTTTAACCCACAACTTCAATCACCATTAGATCATACATCACATCACCAAAAAGAATAAAAAAAGATGATCTAATGGTGATTGAAGTGGTGGGTTAAAAGTGGGTCAAAAAAAGTGGGTTAAAATATCATTTTCCTTAAAGTAAATGTGACTTTAATAAATTGTGCTTTAAAGAGACTTACTAAACAAGATTTTCTTAGTTTATTGAAAAAAAAAATGCACAGAGAGAAAGATTTATAAAAGAAACAACAAGATCTTAATGCGAGGGACTTGAACTTGGAATCAAGCATTGATAGAGTGGCAAATTTATTTCTACCATTGGTAACCCTCTAATCACCATCTTTACTAAACGAATTTTCATTTTTAATGAGTAGATTGTTAAAATTTCAAGTGTGATCTTATTAAATTGGTTGAGGAGAAATAGAGTTGCAAATAACTAATTGAAATTGAAAAAAAATGTTAAGAAAATTAGAGGTATAAATTATTAATATAGAAGCTTGACTTTTAAAATTTGGATGCTTGCAACCACAATGTTATGTTGATAATGATGCACGAAGAATTTGATCTTGGATTTAGGTTGTAATTTGTATTTTTAATCATGTTGTCAATTATTATATTATTATTATTTGAATATTATGTAAGGTTGAAATTATCAAGTATAAAAGTACTCATACCTCTCTCATTTTTTTATTGAAATTACAAAAAAGTCAATTTCATTTATTCAGAAAATTCTTTTACTATAAAGAAGGACCTTAACATGAGAAAAATCAACATTTACTTGGATCTTTCTTACTTTAATATTTTAATCGAATCCTTGCTTCAAGAAGTTCATTGTGTATCTTTTATCCAACATCTTTCCTATATATGTTCATACTTTTCCAAGTGATTTTATTCCTATACTTTTCTTTTTTTTTTCACTTTTCTTCTCTTTTGTGTTATAATTTTACAAGTGATGATAGAAAATCTAGTTGGATGTTATATTTTCTTGTTTTCTTGAAGATTTTTCTTAATGCTTGAAATACACTAGATTGATTTAATAAGAGTGATTAGATCAGTAAATGTAACTTTTCCAATAGAATAAATTACTATAAATCTTTATGTTTATCTCTTTTTTTCATACTTTTTCAATTAATATACTATTTATTATATATTTAATATTCTTGAAATTTAAAAAATAATTAATAATATATTTCAAATCTTTATAAGGCTTGTTTTACAAATTTATTCAAATTAATGTAGTTAAAGTTAATAATCTTTTTCGTAAAAGTCTTTCATAGTTCATCTTATTCCTCTTTATTTAACCTATATTTCTAAAAACATATATAATATAAATGCTTAATTTATGATCATGTTCGTGTCAAATCAAACTGGAATAAAATATGTAAACTTTATGAAAAAAAATGAATAAAAGGCAATAGTTGACATTTTAACTATATTAAAACATTTTTATAATGCATTGAAATAAAATATTTACTTACCATTTTTATAATACTATAGTTTAAGACATTATTATAGAGTATATTTTATACAAGTTATACTTGCCTCTTAGAAACCTTAAGCTACCCATTTGCATAATGTTTTCATAAATTGAGTAGCTAATATTTTAACTTGAATAAAATGGGTTTTACCTCAAAATTCATTTAATTTAGCTTTACTTCTTACGTTTATAAAGTTCTTGTATTTTCTGAAATGTAAATGGAGTTTTTCTATATTATTCCTAAATTTATTTTGATATACGAGGGACTAAAAAAAAGCAGGAAAATTATATTTAAAATGTAGAAACAAAACTAACTTTTAAGGACTTAAAATATATTTTATCATTTACTTTTCATAGTCCATAGTGTTTTTTATTTTTACATGGAATAAGACAAATAAGAATAAGTCATGTCAACCTAAAAAGCATAACAAAAATTAAATTTTTAAGTTTGTTAAGCGACTAAATTAATGTAACACCCAATGTTTTTTCTTACTAAATATCTATAGTACAAATTACATAATTAAAAATTATAAACTAACTTTATTCAAAAAAAAACATAAAATTAAAAGATTAGGTTTTTAAGTTTGTTAAGTGACTAAATTAATGTAACATCCAATTTTTTTCTTACTAAAAGTCTATAATATAATTAACATAAATTACATAATTAAAAATTATAAATAAACTTTATTCAAAAGAAAAAATATAAAATTAAAAGATTATCTGAAGTGACCCTTGTCCATAGGGTCGTGTGTCTTTCCTTAATACACGTACTATCATATGTTCTCATATAAAATACTATTATCGTATGTGAAAATCATAACCAACAACCAAAATAGAAAGGTGAGTTAACATAAAACATCAAAACATTATAACCAGAATACTCATCAATCATAATATAACAACCTATTCAAACCTTACATAACCACACTAGCTCGCAACACCATCTAATTATACTATTTGTTTCACACAATCACACAAAACATGTTATCACAACAAATAATGCAACCACTAGTGATCTCAACATCAGGACGAGTTTGTAACTCTCGCACGTAGCTTACTAATACGTGCTCCATTTCCCTTACTCCCTAGGAGTCTTATGAAACTCACAGGTGCCACTTTCAATTACTCTCATTGTGAGTCCCGACAAAATTCACCTTCGGTACAACTATGTAGAGTTACTCTTCTCACTCATTCTCATGATTTTTATATGGATAAAGACCACTTGCTCTCTCGGAGTTTATCAAAAATCCAAGACTTCACTTTTTGATGAAACACACACACACAAACATATCAAGAATCATCTCTTACCCATTCATGATTTTGTACACAACCAAAACACATTCACAAATAAGACAAAAAAAAATTAAAAAAATTAAAACAAGTAAAACAATTAAGATAACTAAACCATTTAAAATTCAACCTTTCCCTTACCTCTTACTCTTCACTCATTCTGCTCCTTCAAAGCTCAACTTTTAGAACTTTCTCTTTTCTTTCTTACTTGAATTTCTTTCTTAAACTTTGTTCTCCTATATATTTATAAGCCTACTATTTAAAAGAAAAATACATTTTTTATTATTATCTAACAAGATATATAACTGTATATAAAAATATCTCATAATATCTAACAATGTCTCACGATATCTTTTAATTTGTACCAATAGAATATAAACTAATATCTAATAATATTTATTAATATTATTTTCTATTTAAATAATTATTAACTAGATATTTTTTTTAAATATTTTAAAATAAAATAAGTTTAAGTTGTAGCTAACCGTTTATCTTTTACTTAAAATATTAAAAAATATATTTTTCTAATTTTATATATTTTTTAATTATTAAAATTTATTGGATCTCATAATTAAAATCTCAAAAAGCTAGAACAAACCTTAAATAAAAATCACAACCAAAAATAAATCAAACTTGAATTTAAGTTTTTTAAGTAAGTCAAACTTATTTTAAGCCTAACCTATTTAAATTCAATTAGTAGCACTCCTTTTATTAATAGTTAAAAATTAGATGAAATAATATTTTTAGTTCTTATATGGTCAAACATAGTTAAAGTTCCTATATTCAGTTGAATTCTCAAACTTAAAAAGAAAATATAAATGTAGTCTCTTTTTCCTAAACAATTAATATGTTTTTTAAAATTGAATAATGATTAAAATTACCGGTTTTTAAAAGTTGAGTTGAGAAACACTAAAAATATGAAAGCTATTTTTTTTTTCTATTATGAACTAAACTTATTAAATAAATAAGAAATGAGATGCACCATAATACGTAATTTCCAATGCTATATTTAATTATTAATTTAATTCTTTTACTGTATTCAATTTATTTTATCTTTTGAGGATTTTATAAATTCAGTCAGAAAAATATTTTTTATTTAATGTGACCTTTTCCTTTGGGAGAAGAGAATTAGACAATTTTTTAATTTTATATGTACGTAATAATTAAATATTAAATATTAAATATTAAAAATATATTGTAGAACACCAGGTTCCTTTGTTCATTCCTATCCTGATTCTTCTGTGACACCACCGCATTCTCTCTCTGCGTTGTTGGGACATTCACGAAATGGAGAACAACGCACTCAGAGATCGAATCTTTGCGGACAATGAACACGAAGAAATCCCTGATTCATTCGTATGCTGCGTTTGTCTGTAAGTCTCTTCTAATTGCATATAATTTGGAGCTCTTATGTTTCCAAAGTGAAACACCCTTTGATGTGTTGTTCTTCAAGGTTCAATTGTGTGCTTCAATTCTTATTCATATTTCAAGAGGTTCACCAGGGATGCCGTTATTTCTTCAAAAACATGAAACTTTTTCTTGATTCAAGCTTAGATGATGTGGACTATTCCAGGGTTATTTTTCTTTTTCTCGATCTGAAGTTGGTGCACTCGCATTTTACATTCGAAATTTCGATTGAATGCGAAATTCGTTGGGCGTTGTGTAAATGCTAAGAAAAGGAATAAATCAGAGTAATAGTTCCTTATTTTTTGTTTGCAAAATGGCAAATGAAATTTTGACTCCAAAACCCAAAAATCTTGTCTCTTGAGGAAGGAATAAAGGTTTCAAATTCTTGAGCTTCGAAATTTTTAATCTATTGTTTGAAAAAATGGATTGGCTATTGTGTCATTTTAAGTCGGCGTGTGAGCTGCTATATTTTCCTTTTTCAAATTGTGTGTACTGATTTTGTTTTACTTCATTGTGCAGGGATCTATTATACAAACCCATTGTGCTATGTAAGGCAGCATTATTTTCTAGAGATGCATGTGATTATGTTATCAGTTTGATAAATTCTGTTTTTTTTCCTCTCTATTTGCAGCATGTGGCCATATATGCTGTTTCTGGTGTGTCTATAATTCCATGAATTGTCTGCGCGAGTCTCAATGTCCAGTATGTAGGCATCAATACTATCACTTCCCAACAGTCTGCCAAATGCTTCACTTTTTGCTCCTTAAGATTTATACTGTTCCTTACAAGAGAAGGGAAGAGCAAACGCTTGGTATATCCCTTTCCCTAATGGCCTATGCACGAGCATACTAAATATGTGTGCAATGATTCTTATACATCTCAATGATTTATTGTGCAATGCATTGAATATAATGGTGTGTTTCTAAAATTTCTATGGTCTTCTATTGATGGTGATATGTTCAAGCCGTGTGATCAATGCATTCCAACATGATTGATTATGAGTTATTATTGCGTACTTCTGTCGCCCATTATTTTTTCTGAATTGGTGCAGGCTCAATTTAGGATCTCTTGTTCTATTTTACACATCCCAATGCTAAGATGGAGGGATGATTAAGGGAAAAATTTTGGTTAGCACCTTTTATGGAAACTCACTTAAGGTTGTTTGGTTATATGTGGAAAAAGATCAATGTAGATTCTAGTGAGAAAAGTTGATCAAAGGGAAGGGAGTTCAATTCAAAATGATAGAGGAAGAGTTAACGAAAGATTAAGAGAAACCATTAGAAAAACTTGATCCAAGTACCTGAAATTTTCTTTTCAGTAAATCTCAATGGTTCTAAGTTGTTGGTTAATTAGTCTACATAACCAACCTCACTTCAGCATGAGGTTTCAAGTGGGCTTGGTTCCTCTCCTCCATTCAAAAGTTTTGTTGCTATGTTCTTGAATTCAAATACTTGAGCAATGCTAAGAAATAAATAATTATTTTATTGATAACCATCATACCAATTACATTCTCATTGTCTCTATTTGTAAAATCAAACTCTTTAAAATAAGGAAATAAAAATATGTTGAAATGAATAGGAAAATTCTAAAGTTATTTTCTTCTAACCAATATAAAGATATTGTAGATATTCTTGGACAGTAGCCGTATTCTTGGGCTTGCTCAAGTACTACAGTTTTTTTGTCATTTTCTAGCACGTGTCTTTCTATTGGATTATGGTTAAACTAATTTATCATACTAATTACATAAGCAATGTTTGGTTTTGTGTGTGATAGATAAATAAATTTTTCTAGAAGAGAACTCTGTTCATTTCCAAATTTATTATATGATTTTGTTTAGTATGAACTTTTGAAGTTTTACATTGCAAAATGTTTTCTTGAGGAGATCAAATACATACTTTCTTTGGGAGATGAAAATGTCATTTTTGGAATAATCCACCTTTATTTTGACGAAATACTTAAGTTTCCATAAGTTTTTCATTTTAAATTGGGATGTTAATTAATCCTTTAAAGCAAATTTCTCTTTTTCATCATATCTTGAAATTATATCATTCACAAAGATCAACAATATAGTGAGTGTACTTGTAATAGAGTATTTTATGAATACAGTATGATCTCATTGGGTTTGCTTGTATCCTAAGGAAACTATTTGTTTTTGTAAATCTCCCAAACCTTACTCATGGGGATTTAGTAAAACTATATAAACTCTTCTTTAGGAGATATATCTTTGTTGGAGTTCCCACATCAACTAGAAATTATGTCAAATTATAATATATATAAGTGGAGTGCAGAGCTCACCCTACAAGTTGGTTTTGTGAGGTTGAGTTAAACATAAACTCACTTACTAAGATGGCAGAGCCATTTAAAACCTATTCTAGCCATGTTCATTGGGACTTGTTGAAATAAGTAATAAGTAGTGCATTGAGAATCATTTATTTGCTAGAATCATGATTAGTGTCTAGTCTTGTACCTAGGAGTCTAGGGTAGTCTTTTGATCTTTCGTCTTCCATTGTTTCAGTTTCTATCATTATAAATAGAAGATCACAAGAGGGATCTCTTAAGCCCTCAATCTTATATTATCTTTTTATTCTCAACTTGGTATCAGAGCCAAGTTGTCGGAATCAAGTCTTTCAAACACTTGTGTGCAAAATATCTTAATGAGAAGTCCTGCACTCCTAATCTCAATTATCTTCATCCCTTTTTCCATGTTGTCCATCATTCGCCGCCGCCTTCCACCTCCGACCCCGTCCGCTGTCGGCGACCACCGAATCAAGGTCACCTCTCCTCATCACCATCGAGCATGTACAACTCATGTGCCGCCTTCCAGTGGTTGGATGTTCTTCATGCCACCATCGTCTGACTCGCCAGAGCACGTTGAGTTTATATATGCCCTTGGTTCCTGGTTTTGAAGTCATTCGGTGGGTGTCCTAAGCTTTTTCTCTCTCTTGGAAACTTAGGTTTTCATGTTTATTGCGTTTCTACAATATATCTTTGTCTCTACTTGCAACAAGCTATTGCCTCTTATCTAAGGTGTTGTTGAAGTCTCATTTTGTTCGAAGTCATTTGGTGGATCTCTTAGTTTTCTCCATCTCCTATTGTCACTGCAAATTTGAGTCTCTATTGTCACTGTTGATAGCAACCAGGTGCGTCACTAGTAACAACATCAATGCTTGAGCCATCATCTTCTTCCCCGCAACACCAATTTTGTCGAACACATGTAGCTCCTTAATTTTTTCTCTCCATTTCTGTCAAGCCCTCACAACCATGTATCTTCTTGTACAAAGCTCACTAGCACATGTGGAGTACCTTCATCATGCAAAAATGTAGTTTAATTTCCTATGCAGATATATGAAGCTATAAGGTATTCAGTCTTTGCCAAGGGTGTCAAATGAGCTCCATATGTTATGTGCAACTTTGCATGTGAACTCCCCAAGTGAAAAATCCCTTCCTTAATAGAACAATTGTCCTGCACTTTGGATTTGACTTATCTTGCTACCAAGTATTTGGATCAGTTCTAAGCCAGCCAAGGAATTTCACAACCAAAGTTATGGGTTGAAGGTTGCTCACGGCGTGAAAGGGAGTTTGTTTTTGGTCTATTCCCAGTGATTTGGGAAATCTGTTAAGCTTGTAAGGAATAGCTTGTTTTTCTTAATCATTTTAGTGGTTCAATTCCAACAAGCTACTATTGGTCTTCTAGTGGAATTTTGCCAATCACGCCATTCGTCTTCTACTGCTAGGCGTATGGTGTTTGTTTTGTCCTATTCCATAAAAGTATCGTGTATTTTTCCTTGTCCACGTCCATCGTCGATGGTAATCTTCTTGTCAGCCATAGTTTATCGCTGTCAGCCATTGCTGGCCACCATCTATTGTTGATGGCATTCTTTTCTGCCGTAGTTTATTGTTGTCTGCCATGTGTTGTTGATGGAAATCTAGTCTACTGCAGTCTGTCGTTGTTCGCCACTGTTGGCCGCTATTTTTTGTTGATGGCAATCTTCTTTGACAAAATCATCCTAATTGAATTTATGCGGTTGTGCACCACCATCTAATATTATTCTCCATAGCTATTGTTAGCTATTTATCAGCCTCTGTTTTCTACCAGCCTAGTCTGATGTTCACTGGCCATTGTCATATGCCACGCACTCTTGAAGTCTATTATAATTGATCATTCAATTCCTCCGACTGTTGGCTGTGTCAAAGTGCATCTTGTTCTAAGTCAAGGTTCCCACATCTATTGTCTCACCCAAGAAAAATGTTGTCTAAAGAAGTTTGTACTATGTTTGTTAGATCAAATGATCAGCTTGTAGAAATGGTGACCAAGTTCTTAAGGGACTTGGATTGAGTTTATCTATTCCAAGCTTGGGTTATACAACTTGTATGCTCCAGCATGAGGGGGAATGTTGAAATAAAAGTAGTGCATTGAGAATCACTTATCTGCTGTAATCATGATTAGTACCTAGTCTTGTACCTAGGAGTGTGGTGCACTCTATATGAGTTGTACCTAGGAATCTAGGTTAGTCGTTTGATCTTTCGTCTTCCATTATATCAATTTCTATAATTATAAATAGAAGATCACAAAAGGGATCTCTTAAGCCGTCAACTTTATATTATTTTTTTATTCTCAACTAGACTATTGTGCTGCCACTATTGGGCTCTTGTTAGACCATTCACAAATATCTAATCCCACAGTCACTATAACATCTCGACTGGGATGCTACTAAGATACTTAGTAAAATTTGTAAATTTCAATATCTTTTATTTAATCTCAAAATCAAACCCTAAATCCAAAATGTAATCCAACAAATAAACCAACTATAAATTGAAAATGAATTCAAATCTCCCTAATACATTGTTCTGAAAAAAACTGCCCAAAATAAAACTCTCTCCACTACTACCATGTTAAGGAGTGGACTTTAGGATAACTTAAACATCATTTTCTTTTCTGATCTTGTCTACAAGGGTATCAAGCATCCCAAATAACTTTCCCCCTCTTAAGTTTGGAAACATTAATGGACTTGACAAGCATTGTCCTTGCATGGGAGCTCATCAAAATGTTAATCAAATATCATTGCTTTTGGTCGGTCCATGCATCCAACACAATTGAATAACCAAGTTGGCTCCACTGCAATGAATTTTCTTCCAACAACTTTTCAGTGTAATCAACTTCCTTGTTGAGAAGTGGAATTATAATTGCATGGTAGTAGGAGCTAGAAAGTTAGGTCCATAAGCACAGAAAACATCAATCATATAATCTTTCAAGGTTGAATGACAAACCTGCTTGATACCAAAATCATGGAATATATTGATGCACTGATGGCTTTAAATTTGTCACTTTGATATAAGCTTGCCTTATTTTTTTCCTTTTTCTTCTCTTCTCTATTGTAGCAATTGGATTTCTATAAAACATATCCATTGATCCTTTTTTCCACCACTATTTCTACCACTTTTCTTTGATATCCATTGGTATCAAAGCCATGGGTTAGAACCTATCCTAACGAAGTTTATTGTTTGTTAGGTTTATGGTCCACTCACTATCGGGCCACTATCGAACCACCCATTGATGTTTAGTCCCATACATGAGATGTGTATATATCTCGGCGTGAGGGGTGTGTGTTGGAAGTCTCACATCAACTAGAGAAAGGCCAATTTACAATATATAAGTTGGTGCAAACCTTATTTTACAAGTCAGTATTTTGTAAGATTGAGTTAGGTTTAAAGTTCACTTCTCAACACTTCTTAGCACAAGCCTACTAAGAAACGATTCTATATGTGAGTTAGCTAGGTTTGAGGGTGTGGGAACGTAAACTTGCAGGAGTTTATGATTTGGCTCACGATTTTGATAACTGTAGCCCTAAGGTTTCACTCCCTTTACTTTTCATTCCATGATCTCTTTTTTGGTCTACGAAACCTACTACTTGGTAGGGAATGGACTTTGTTTTTGCATCAGTGATTTATATAAATATAAACCCTGTGATTTTTGCTAGGCCCATCAAATATCATCATCAAGAAACCACTCTTTATAACTCCAATTATTGTTTTGTCCTTTATTATTACTTATTTACTTATTGGCCCTCTAAATTAACAAATTACAAGTTACATGAGACATAAAACCTTTCATTAAGTTAGAGTGTGTTACCTTATATTTCACTTAAAATTCTAAAGTTCTAATTGCACCATACAGTCCCTCTTTCTCTTGGTTTTTCAACACTCTCCCATGTTGAGTTTCTTTCTAATGCATTCGTCTTTTCTCTGATGGCTTTAGTCAGTGTTCACTTTTTATGGTTTTTTAGATTGAGATAGGAATTTCTATGACACCAATAAAGCTTGAATGTTTATTAGACAGATTGTCGCTGCAGACATATTAAGAAATATGATATTTAACACACTATCTCATTTCTTTTCTCAATGTAATTGGTAAATTCTCAATAACAATTACCTCCTTACTGTTATCTTCTGGAATCCTCACCTTTTGAGTCAAATAACTCTTCTTGCTAAATGGATTGTTTTCTTTGATATTTTTACCAAAAGAATTTGTCCTTTTCTTCCACACTTTGAGTTGGTCTGATCTCATTTATGGTGACTTCATCACTTAGATCTTGAGCATCCTATGAAGACATATTGTAATGACAAGAAGGAGAACTCCTTTGTTTCAAGTGTTTTCTCCTCCTGAAGCCGATGACTAACATAAAAGAATTTTGTTTCATGAAAAAGGTGATATCCATGGTGGTAAAATCACGATGACTCTAAAGAAAATAGCATTTGTACCACTTTTTACAGGATAACCAATAAATACACATTTAAGAGCTCTATGATCTAATTTGCTACATTAGGATTATGATAGTCAACAAAAACAACACAGCCAAAGATTCAACATGGTAAACTTGACACTGGGGAAGCAAGGTCTTCGAATATACATTAAGAAGAAAAAAAGTTAGTAAATAGTTTGAATCTTTTGTAAGTTCTTGTACAGAGACAAGACTTTTGTTAGTTATGAGATATGTAAAACATTCTTTATGGGTACACTATTATCATTTACAACTTTAAGGAGTTGTTTTCTAGTAATTTTGAAATATGAATTGTAGAGCATAGGAAATGGTCATGTGATCCATTGCTCCTGAATCAAGATACCAAAGACCTAGAGATACAAAACCAATAATATTGAATGTATTTCCTTTTATGGATAGGGCATACAATCCAAGGGACTTATTCATTGATTCAATTATTGTTCTCAAACAATCTAGTTTCTCCTTATTGACTTTCATACTAGGCATTGAAAAAACACTAAAGTGCAGAGACGTAACAAAGAGAACTTGTTTGGCAAAAGCACAAAAAAATAAATTAAAATTCAGAACTACTCAAATCAGAGTCAAATGGGACATCACCACCCCCTTGTATGGGCTCAAGAGGTCCCAATTGCTCCACCTGTTATGGGTAGTGGCGGCTATTTGTGTGGAAGTAGAAACAAGACTCCCAAGGTCAAGAGCTTTAATTTGAACTATGTAAGACAATGTATAAATTTTTTATTGATAATCTCACCAATTACATTTTCATCGAGCATACTTTTATCATAAAAATTCGTAATTTACAGCACATATAATCAGACCATATGGATCTGATACCAAATTGTTTTTGTACAACTAAACATAAGTTGAATTACTTCTCTTGTGATAGAGGGTCTTTTTATGATCAACATGCAGGGCGGTAGGGGACATAGTAACAGAACTTTTGTCGTTAAGAAAAAAAAATGTTATAATCCTGGCAGTTTAAAGTAACCAGCCTTCTCCTTTCCTTTCATTTTAGGTTTTCCTCTCTAGTGGAGTAGTCATAAGCTGTCTGAATATTCATAAAGTTCATCTTCTCTATTCTCTTAGTAAGCAACGAGCCATTTTAATACTTTAGTGAAACAACCTCTCCTGTAGTGAAATGCTTGTAGAAAAGAGAAATACAGTGGCATTAACCCCAAGATGGTTAATACGGTATAGTTTAAGGGATATAGCTTAATGGGAGGCAAATCGTGGAATTGTTGAGAGGACATTATGGCTGCAAAGACCAATGCACTAATTTTTGTACGACAGAGTTGTAATTCACTAGTTATTTTAGATGCTCTCCAAATCTAATAGATCACTGTATTGAATAGTGGGATCCTAATATTTTACCATAAACATAGCTGCATGCACAGCAACATTGACAATGAGAAATCAACCAATCCATGTTTGTTATATAAACAATTACAGTTGTGTACCATAGTCAATAGCCCTACATATTCAGATAGATTGTTGTTTAATTTCAGAGACCTTATCTGGAGACATTAAATCTAGATTATTCAATTCAATTGATCAACTAGTAGAGGTCTTCACCAAGTCATTGGGAGGTCTTCAAATAAGTTACATATGTTAAAGATTACTGCACATATTTGTATGCTACGACATGAAGAGAAATGTTAGAAATGATGTAAATATGGTTGTTTGAGTCTGATTTCATGCTGTATTTGTAATTATAGTAGGGTAATTGTAAATCCTTGTCTTTACGTCACATATTATAACAAATATCTTCCACTGTGTCTGTGTAATTCACATGGGATTCCGTGCTGTAATAGGTACTTGATACTGGCAACTATTAGAAGTATCTATCTGTCTTGGATTAAGTAGAATTTGGCTCAGTTTGGATAAACTTCTCGTAAAACAGATATTTGAGAAGAAATAGGAAAGTAAAACGAACCAAACATCTCGCATATGTTGGAATCAAGTTATGCACCTTAGCTTAAGGAGTAGATGAGAAAAATTAAAGGAAAAACTAAAGTGCATAAATTAGTTTTAACTTGTGCAAGAATGATTCATCTTACCTCATTTTCTTCTGTTACACAGTATTTATTGAGAAGTTTATATAAATTAGGCCTTTCACTGATAAACATTTTCTTCTCTGTTTTTGATTTATGTCCTCAGGTTTTATGGATATTCAAAATTTTATTATATGATTTTGCTCTTTCTTTTTTACTGCATTATAATTCTTGGTATTCCTTATATACTTCTTGAAAATGCAGTTTTCTTCTTTCTTTGTTTTTAGCATAGAAGTAATCATTTTGTCTACTTTGTTGGGCTAGTTTTGACAATCATTCTTATTGAACTCTTGCTTCAGAGGAAGAAAAGAAATCAGGATTCTACTCTCCTCAATTTGATCCTGAGACATGTGAATCACAAGCTAAATTTGGTCATTCTGGTATCCCTTCTTCCTCCTCTATTATGAATTTGACATCCAACTCATGTAATGTGGGAACTTCTGAATGTATGGAGCAATCAGGGTCCACCACCCATGAAAGAGACGAAGGAACAGTCTATTCTAATGGAGAGCCTGATATTGTTGGAACTCCTGCTAAAAGAAAAAAATTGCCTCAGGAAGATATTTCTCTCGAACAGAAATTATCAGTTGCAGATGTGACGTGTACAATGTGCAAGCAACTGCTCTTTCGTCCTGTAGTTCTTAATTGTGGCCATGGTACTCAATGCACTTAAGTTTCTCTTTTCAATTGGATTTATTAATAAAACACTTAAGTGGTATATTGATTTTGTTTTACTTTTCCGCATTCCCATCAGTATACTGTCAAACTTGCGTTGTCAACACAGATGAGGACATGCTCAGATGCCAAGTTTGTCAAAGTCCACATCCCAATAGGTCTCCAAAAGTATGTTTGGAGTTAGATCACTTTTTGGAGGAACAATTTCCTGAAGAATATAGACAGCGGAGAGATGCCATTGAACTAAAGCAGATCAAAGTCAAACTTGAGACTCCTTCTTGTATGTATATTGCATACATTTTTATTACATGACTGATATCTTGAAGCGTACTGCTTTGGGTGTAAATATTGGAATATATGTGTATATCTTTCAGCTTTCCATTGAGAATGTGATAGAATATTGGGAAATGTGTTTTAGTTTTCATGCTCTCGGTCAGGTATGGTAAAAAAGTTCCTGTATTTTCATATTGATGAATCTGCTCTTCAAACTTGAAAAAACATGTGTATTTAGTTTCCCCTCTCTAATAATTCATCATGTTTTCCTAGGATATTTTATATTGTTTGGCCTGTTTAAGTATTTAGCATCCAAGCATAACCGCTATTTATACTAAATATTTTTACTTAAACAACCAAACAACTTATGAAATATATTACAATATGGAAGTCGTTTTTATGATGTCATCTACAATACTCTTAAATATTTTGTTTTCCAGATATTTCCTAAGTGGTGGTTGATTTATTGTTATACGGTATTTCTTTCATTATTTTTCTATCTTTTTTCATGTTCTTCTAGTTACTTGTGTTGGTTTTCTTTCAGGTTCATTGGATAAGGGTAACAAAGGAGAAAATACAGATTGGTGGTCAGATCCTGACTCAAAAGTTCACATTGGAGTTGGTTGTGATTTTTGCGGGGTAAAAGTTCTCTTCCATCATATCTTTTCCATTTTTTTGTTCATTTTGTTGCTCTGGTTCCATTTTCTTTTGTTTTTATCGTGCCTTTTATATTCTTTTCACTTATTGTCCTATAGTAGGTCATAAGCTACATCAAGTTTCTCTATTTCATTGATCTAAATAGGTGGCTGTAATTTCATGTGGTTGCTTGTCTTTCTTAACGACTAGGTATTGACTTGTAATTGACAATTAAGGTATCTCATGTGCACAAAGAGAGTTATAGGTTCCCTGTTCAAGCTCCAAACCTATAATAATAAGTTGCTTATTTGCTGCACACTGCCAACTTACAATACTTTTGTATTTTCATGTTTCAAGGATCTACACTACATTAAACATACCTTCATAGATATATCTGATAACTAATTTCAATTTTGTTGTTTTCAAGTTGATCTATATATGGTTTTATATGGAAATTGCATTCTGTTGAAGCCATATTTTTGTGTATTGTTCAAAGTGATAATTAACACAATCTTTGCTTTAGCAAAGAGACAAGAGTTTACTATTTCTTTAGGGTTAAGATGCCAGCCTGAAGATTCAGGCCTGTTTGATTCCCTCTTAACATTTTTGTTTAAAAATAGTTTTCTAAAATAATTCCAATCAATTTGTCTTTCTGAAATTTACCTGGTTAAAAAACTGTTTCCAAAACAAATAACATGTTTTCTTGTCCTGTTTTCTTCTAGTCCTCTGTTCAAATGCTCAAGAGACAGTTTAAGAAATAATAAATATACTCGGAAAAACACTTCCAAATTTGCTTTGGAGAGAAACAAACTCTAGAAAAGAAAAATTGTTTTTGAAAACAGTTAACATACAAGTCCTTATTTCACTTCTTTTTAACATAGTTTTTCTCTTGAAGCTGCAGTTTCTATAACTCTCATGCTGCTAGTTTTTGTGTAGAATGCTAATGTGTGACTACTCATGACAGATGTTTCCAATAATTGGAGATAGATATAGATGTGCTGATTGTACGGAGAAGATGGGTTTTGATCTTTGTGGTGATTGCTATGCATCTCGTTCCAAACTCCCCGGTCGATTCAACCAACAACACACCTCAGAGCACAAGTTCAAGCTTGAACAATCCAACATTATTCATAACATAATGTTGAGGCTGGCCACAGCACAGTTAGGAGACACTTCTATTGACCTGGAGTCTGTAGGAAACTTAGAGATTGCCTCAGACAGCCCCACAATGTTTGATGATGGAGAAGATAACCACAGTGATTCTGAAACCACCAATTGAGAAACTGAACTTAGCAAAAAAAAAAAAAAAAAGAACATGGTCTTGTGTTGTGTTTGGTGGGGGTTTGAGAGGAGCAAATAATGCAATGCTGAAGGAAGTTTGTTTGGGGAAATTCTCAATTTCACATGGTTGGTGTATTCAGTTTCCTAATGCATGGTAACTTGACTGTTTTTATGTCTCAGTTCAGCTGAGTTTGTCTCCAGCTTGTGGCAATCCGTGGCTGTTTTCTGTTGTTGCATTTGGTGCAGGCAATTGTGTTCCTGTATCTGGCTATATGAACATATTATTCGGCAATGTACATATTCTTGGAGTTTGTCTCAGATCTATCATTACTGTTTCTTACAATAACATTAATAATATTTAGTATATCATTGTGAATAATATACCACCAACCACTTTCTCTTATCCTCGTATATTATGTATTATCAATGATGATGGCATGTACTCTCAGAATGTTTGAATGACTTTTATGGGGTTGATTTTAGATTCTTAGAATGTAAATTCAAAACCAAAGTGGCTCCTCACTTTTCTTAAAGGGGTATTTTCATTTATTTCAATAAATTTTTCGATTAAATTTGTCAAAATAAATTTACCAATTGATATATGTTTGTCGTGTTTCTCATTCAAGAAGCTTTGGTGCGATGGTCAGTTTTTTCAATAAAACTTCCAGAAGAGAAAAAACAAAATAAATTAAATTTTCCATAAACTCAAAGTAGAAGTTTTTCTTCTCTTTTAAGTTTTCAAAGTTTCTATTTTTAAATTTTACATAAATTGATCTTAGTTTACATTAAACATATAAACAGTAAAGATATTAAATGAAATTGCAAGAAACCACATGTGCTGGTGTAAACTAGCCTAAAAGCTACCATTGAGTAAACTTTCTTTGAATTCATTTGAATTAAGTGAGAATGAAACAAGAAAAATGTAGGAATAGTTGTAGCATAATGGGGAAAATAATGTCTTTTTCTTTTCCTTTACAGGTTTTATAACTGATATTCTAACTCGTATTTTAAGTTAACTGTGATTTTTAGGGTCGATGTTAAAGTTATCAAACTATTCAGATCAATTAAAAACAAAAATTAAAAGAACATTGATGAATTCAATTTATATCAATTTTTACACTGATAATCAACGGATAGGTCATTTCTTCCTGCACCTCATTTTCTCTTTCTGCACCCCTAATTTTCATAATCCCGCTTTTATTCCTAGCATTAAAAACCCTAATTAGTTTTTTTGTCTTTCTTCTCCACTTTTCTCTTCATACTCCTCTTCCTCGTAATGGAGTCGTGGAGGTGCAGAACAACACTGCTGTAATGGATGGACAACAAGAGAGGGAAATTAACTCTAATATTTACATTTTTAATTTTTAATAACTTTTAACTTAAGGGTATTTTGGTCATTTAGTTTTAATATCTATCCGTTATCCGTTCTTCGGTTTAAAAAAATGGTTACTTATGAATACATATTTCTATTTTGCTTTTTAAAAATTTTAAATAAAATTACTTAAAAATAAATCTTAAAAATCTTAATTTAGATAAAAGTACATTTCAAATCAAATTAATTAACAAAATATCAATGTATATAAATTTGTCCTTTCTAACAAACAAATTTAAATGAGTTGTCTTAATATATAAATTTTAAAAAATTAATATTTTATAAAAGGGTTAAATATGTTTTTGATCCCTTAACTTTTAGTGAGTTTTGAAATTAGTCAATTTTAAAATTTTGGACCAATTTTGTCTTTCATCTTTCGAAATACGTGAATTTAATTCTTTTAATCAAATTTTGTCAAGTTTATTTGACATTTCAAACGTGTTTCATAATATTATTTGACTTAACATTAAAGCAAAAATATGTCAAACAATATAAACAACTCAAATTCAATCCTGAAATGTGTACGAAACATCAAATAAACCTAACAAAATTTGATTAAAATGATTAAATTTATGTATTTCAAAAGATGAATGACTAAATTGGTCTAAAATTTTGAAATATATTAATTTTAAAATTCACTAAAAATTAAAGGCCTAAAAGTATAATTAACCCTTTATAAAATAACTTTAATTTTATATGTTCAAAAAAAATCAAAATATATAAAGTCAAACCTTAAACAATTTTTAAATAAAAAATATTCAAATAAAATTCACTAATAATTACTAACCGATAGTAGATATTTGCGGGTTCTATATCCTAATGTTTGTATCTACCCAATAGCAAATGAGTAAATTAATATATCCTGATATAATCTTTAGTCATAAAAATTCACATATTCCTTCGGTCATTGCTTGAAATTCTGTTTCAGCACTTGATCTAGCAATCACATTTTGACCACATATTTTATTTTTTGTTCTTCCAAGTCATCAAATTTCCAAAAAAAATGTGTAATATCTAGTAGCTGATTTCATATCCACAACTGTCCTAACATAATATACGTTTGTATATACTTCAATACTTACACTCTTATTTAGTGCATTGGTATTTTGCTTCAATTTTGACAATTATTGTACCTTCTTCCTCTAGGTAGTGGTTTCTCTTCTTGTGACAGAGGGTTTTATTTTTTATGATCAACATGAAGGACATAATAATAGAACTTTTGTTGTTAAGTAAAAAAAAAATGTTATAATCCTGTTGGTTTAAAAAGTAACCAGCCATAGAAATAAATACTTGTACTTATTACCCATATATATATATATATATATCTATATTTATTTAGTATTCATTAATTATATTTTTGTTATATTCCGGAATATGTGTACCGAACTAATATTAATTGATAATCAATATATGTCTTCAATACGTGAAGTTTAAAAATAAATGAAAAGTGAGTCATATAAGATTCAACTTATATTTTTAAGTTTTGAGATAATAAAAAATAGAACTCAAAGATAAAAAAATTTAAATATGTTCACTAATAGAAACAAATTTAATTTATAAAACTAAGTGTGAAAATATACATTTATGAATAAAAAGAAACACAAGAACACAAACAAGACAAGAAGAGATAGAATAGGTGTGAAAAATTACAAATCAAAAAGAAAAGAGAAAAGATAAAAAGACTTAGGTGATGGAAAATGGTGTGCCACTTGTAAAATAAAGAGTTACAACCATGGCACTAGTAGAAAAATAATTTCTAGTGGCAGAAAAATAAAGGCTCTAAGAATAATCACTTGTACTCTTAAGAATATAAGACTCTAAATTTTTTTTCCTTAGTCACAAGTGCCTACTTTCTCTCAATATTTCAACATCTCAAAGATGTTTATATAAATAAGCATGACTATTTATAAGATCAATTATCTTTAAATGTAAATGTAAATACATAGAAATTCAAATTCGCTTTTAATGTGCAAGAAATAATTAGACATGGTCGGTGCTTGGTGCATGCTTTCCTTGCTCCAAGTAGTCACAATTTTCTTACATTGTCTTTACACCTTTGAAACTCGAACTCCAAACAAGTATTTTACGGAGTACAAATTGTACGAAAAAATTAAAAGAAAAAATGCACTACTACAATTTTGACTTTTTAACTTACCTTTTATGTCTCGGTTGTACAGCAAACGAGGCGTATAAACATGCGGTAACAATTTTAAAATTTTTAGAACCTTTAATGCCTCAGTTATTTCAATACCCGAGGCAAAAACTTACATTATGCCTCAGTTCACTCAAACCCGAGGCCTAATGTCTGCCAAAATTTTTAATTTTCCTGTCATTTTTAATTGTTCAATTAAACGAAAAGGGTTTTGTCTCGGTTGTTTAAGACCCGAGGCATAAACTTCACACTGCTTCGATTTTATTTGCACTGCAGGAAGGTGGAAAGTTTAGGTTAAATAAACCAAAATCAACCACAATCCTCGTCTTCCTTTTTGCACCGCATTCTTCCTCATTTTCTCTAACACTTCAAACTTTCTTTCTCTCCATCTCCAAAATCAAACCCAATCATTTCCAAAGTTTTAAACTTTCTTTCTCTCCAACATCTCAGATCCAACATCCAATCTCAAAGGTAAGATCTTTCAATGAGGGACGCTGCGGAAGCGTCGCTGGCCATCTGACGTGCCACCACCATCGCGCACACCGACGTCGTGGAGACATGGCGGAAGTAGAGGGACTCTGGTTCGCCAGTGCTGCTCGTCGCTGCACCACATACGACAAACGCACGCCGCCACACCCAACGAGGGACTCTGGTTCGCCGGTGCTGCTCGTCGCCTCTGGTTCGCCTTCATTGTCGTCTTCGTTCGAAGTTCCGACGCCATCATCCTCCGTTCGAAGTTTCGACTCGCCCGAAGCGATTATTTCTCCTTTGTTTCTTTAACCGTCCAACCTTTTTCTTCCTCTTTTTCTTTGTGATTTAATACAACAGAGTATGTGTGAATGAACTGAGGTGCGGGTTGGAGTGAGTATGGTGTTTGGGTGTATTTTCTGTATGCAGGTTGAAGTGTAAAAGAGCAATGGGTTTGGGGATTCTGTGTTGGTTATGCACGATTGGTGTTAGAGATTGAATGATTATGAATGATTGTAAAAGGGAGACGATGGTGGTCGGGAAGATGAAGATGAGATAATGGTGAAAAAACGGTTCTAAAAAGGCCATTGTTTTTATGCTTTGGGTGCGTGAGTGTTTATGTGTAATAAACATTGAATCTGAGAATGGAACTCAGGCAGAAAGGCTGGGTTGTTTTAATTTTTATTTTTATTTTTAATGTCTATATTAGGCCTCGGTTATTCTAGAACCGAGACAGTAATTATTGAATATGCCTCAGGTGTAAACCGAGGCAGAAATGTAACATTTTTTACCTCGACAATATATGCCTTGGGTCTTAAATCGAGGCCGAAAGACTAAAATAACCGCAGCAGAAACTCTCTCCTGCACTAGTGATGTCTACCAATTCTAAACCCAAGAAATAAAACAATAACAGAGGATATTGTTGGAACAAAAGAATTTTGTCTTGTCCTTTATCCTTCTTGAAGTTGCATACTCTTACTTAGCTTATTAATCTTTATTCATATTAGAGTTGTCAATTTGATTCATGGTTCATGGGTCAATTCTAATTAGATGGCAAAACGGACTGGATCCGACGGACCAACCCATTACCTTATGGAAGAAAAGGTGGGTCGGGTTAGTATTTGTAGCATGTATCAACTCGGTTCGTTTGGTCTGTTAGCCCGTTAGGTTACAGAACGTGTTGATTGCGAGCTGACCCGTGGTCTGTTAGTATCAAGTAAAACGGGCTAGCTTTTATTTTTTTATTTTAAAATTGTATTAGCTATAATCAGTTAACTTCAAACAATAATGAAAAAAAAGGCAAATGTGAAACACCGACACACCCACACACACCACCAAAGAGAAACACGCATAAGAGCATAACGACGAGGAAGAAGAATGTGAGCCCCCAAGTACGATGTGGTCGACGAGGATGACAGTCACCCATAACGATAGTAGGTGTTGTCAAAACAACACATTGCCACATGTTGCAGCTAGTGTCGTCATGTCAGAAAATCGTTGCCTAGGTCCCAACACCACTACCTCCTCCATCACAACCATGGCCTCCTCATCGAAGCAGGAATTTGCAGAACTACCGTGCAAATTGATCTTAGCGAGGAACAATCCCATCCACCACACTACCCTGTCATGGTATCTTCCTTGCTTCATTCCATTAAAAACGCTAGGTAATTAATTTACCCCAAATTGTGAGCTAGATTGGATGGTTTTTCATTGTTTAGCCAATTCAAAACAACACATAGTAATGAAAAACCCAATTTTTTCTTAAAAAAAAGTAAAAAGAATGGGCCAAACGAGTTGGCCTATCAGCCCGTCACGAGACAAAACAAATTGTGTTTTTTCGCCCGTGTTATGTAAATATGTTGGTTTGTCCCGACTCATTTTTAATGGGCCAAATGTGGACCAGAAAAAACGGGTTAGACTGACCCATTTTGACGCCCTTATTAGTAATCCGCCTTTGAATAAGCCCCCCTCTTAGGGAGAGGTCCCCAAATGAAGATGCTAAAAAGAAACCCTAACCTCCAAAGTCCCTTCTAAACTAGGTTAAGATTAGGGCAAAATGGACTTAATCCCACTACAAAGACTTTTATTAATTCTTAAAAATAATACATTCATCTTAATACAAAGGTTGAGATTTAGTCATCTCGAGATAGAAGGTTGTGACGACCTCAGTCACAATATTAAAATATTATAAATCTAATGATAAATCTAATATAGTAATAACATATTTGAGTCATGTTAGGTGTAATGCCCCAATTTTGTAAACATATATTTATGAATAAGAAAAAGTTAATTTAGGTAGATAAAATAACATTAAATATAACATTAATCAATGTGAAACTGTATTTGTGCCACTATTGTAAATATTTGAAGTGTCTTGTACATCAATTATATGAAGAATCGAGATAGAAGGTGTAATTATTAAGGCACAACTACATGCCTTTCCATTACTTTTTATTCTTCATTGTAGTATTGCTATTGCATTTTTCTTCTCATGAAGCCCCTTCCTCACATCCTCCACAGCGGCACTTCATCACATTCCTCACTTTCTAATGACATTGTCAAAAAACACCTTCCTCCCTCCCATTCAGCTCATCACTCAATCTCTTAAGCTTATCTCTGTCACCATTCCCCTTGTTAAGGCATAGATTTTGGTCATTGCAAATATTACTAGGATTTCATTTTTTTTTTTGTGATTATTTGTAATCACCAAATTTTTTTAAAAAAATGCAATAGCATTTGGCATGTCCTGCCAACAAGTCCCGCCAACACAAATTATTATTATTTTTTTTATTTTTGTTCATAATTTTTATATATATATATATATAAAAATTTGTTTATATAATATAATTATTATTTTTTTAATTATTTTTTATTTTAAACATAAAAAAGAAAAAATTTGGTCAACAGTTCAGGACAGGCTGACCATCTTTGATCCATTAGTTTGACAAGCTAAGTAGGTCAAGTCATAGCGGGTTGACGGGTTGGAAACTCCAACCCGACCCGTCATTTTCTTGATGGGCTGGCGGACTGGCCTGACAGACCTGACCCGCTTTGACATGTCTGGATGTTCTCCTTTTATAATAACTTGCTTTTTATTAATTTTAATTGGGCTCCAAATGAACTTGATTGACTTCAAAATACCACTTATTTTTTTGTCGTTTAATGTTTATAATCCTTGTCTTTATTGAGTTTAAAAGGTTCAAATATAACAAATTATTATTTGCACCTATTTTACAGATGCAAAGATCAATAATGATTTGTTTTTATTTTACTATATAAAAGAAAATGTCATTTAAAACAATTTATTTGTAACAACATTTAGATTTTTCATTCTCAAATCAATTTTATGTTTCAAAGAGGAATCTCCTTTTTTTTTCTTTTTATTCTTAAAAAAAATTATCTTTGAATAATTATTGTTTATGTTATGTTTATGATCATTATGTCAATTAAAATTTAAGTAGTTTATATTATATTGTAAATATTCACAGAACTAAAATTAACATTTTTTTTTTTGTAGAATTACCCCATGTATGAGTAGAAATTTGGAGAGATTTATTATTTCAAGGGGCATTTTTAATCGTAGGTACTCAACATCTTTCTCAACCTTGCACAGTTGACCTTTCAAACCTCGTACAAGAGACAATTCATCGCTAGATTGAAAAAAAAAAAATTATTAACAATAATTTATTTGAAGTCATGGAATTTTTTTATTTTCTAAAACAAAATTTCCTTTAGTTCCCATATCCTTCCTCTTTTTTTTTTCTATCATTTTAATTTGTCTTAGCTAAACTCTCTAGAAGAGAGGGGTTTTAATAAGATTTTGTGCCTTTTGAAATTAAAAGAAATTTGTTGATAAGGTTTTCATGACAATTTTTTCTACCGTATCTTTGGAATAAAATATGTGTCCCTTTCATAAGCACAATATTACATAGAATCTCAATCTTTTGAAAGTGTAATCATTCATTTAGGGAAAAAGAGATTCTTTCTCATCTCTCATCTCACCGTTTCCTCTCTCATTTTTCCCTTTTCATTCTTACTGAAATGTGGTGTAAATTATATAAACTCTCAAGAATTTCTCTAATTCTCATAAATTCTAAATTATGTGTGCAATTGGCCGAAATTTTAATGTAGAAAGGAATGGAAATTAAATTTTAAAATTCAAACCTTAAATATAAATGAGTAGTGACTAAGATAAGATCCATGTTTCTGATGCTTGAGTCACTCTTTCCATACATAGTATTCTTCCTTTATTTTAACTTTTCTTTTACGGAACTTTAACTATAGGTTCAAAGTCAACTTCATTCACTTCAAAATATTGCTTGTTTCTTTATCATCCAATATTCACTTCTCATGGTACTCTACCTCTAGAATTAAATCTTAGTTGATTGCATTGTGGAATTTCCTTTCTTCCATTTTAAGCACAATTCAAATCATTTACATAAATAATACTTTTGTTTTGTAAAGTTATAAGATTACTTTGATTCTATAGGTCTTAAATTCAAATCTCTTCTAATAAAAATTTACATATTAATCCAATTTCATCATTTTTAGGAATTGAAATGTGAATTGAAGTTCGACAATAAGTAAAAATAAGAAAATTGAGTATTATATATATAAGAAAAAGAAAAATTCACAAAATTAAATCTTAAAATGTTATGTTAAAATTAACAACGATTGAATATGAGTATCGTCTACTTGTTACGTCTACTCCATTTGAAAAATTTTACCATTGTGATTAACTCTTCGTACACTTCATTTGTAGTATCCTTATCAAGTTTATTTATAACTATTAAGTATGATGGATTGTACAAAACCATCCTCATGGTACACTAACTCTAGAATTAAGTCTAAATTGTTTGTATGGTGAAATTTCCTTTCTTCCATTTTAAGCATTATTCAAATCAACAATCAACTACGTAAACAATACTTTCTTTTTATAAAGTTACAAAATTAGTTTGGTTACAAAAGTTAAATAGAAAGTAAGATAGGTCTTAATTCAAATCTTTACTAATAAAAATTAAAATATTAATCCAAATTTATTTTGTTATAACCTAAGTGTGATTTAAAGTTAGACAATAAATAAAAATGAGAAAATTAAGTGACACATAAAAGAAATACTTACAAACATTAAGTTTACATTTGGATCGGAAGATAGATTTAGGAGAATGAAAAAAGGTAAATTTAAAGGAAAAGAGATGTCAAAGTGAGTTGAGAAAATGGTGAAAAATAAACAAAAAAAATTATGAAAATTTGTGAGTATTTAGTGAATACGGAAAAAAAACAATAAATAAAATATTATGATTCATAATAAAAATACACTCAAATAAATAATCAAAATTTATATAATTAATTTAATTATTTACTTATTTTAATATAAAACATTAATTTTTTATATTTTTCACACATTCTTCCTACTTTCCTTGCACATATAAGGAGAACATTAAAAAATAAAAATAATAAATTTTGTGCATTGCAGCTTTCAAAAGGGAGCTTTCCCAGACAATTCTTGCTTCTTCATTTCCATAGTTGGAAACACACTCTAAATCTCAAAATTTTATATTAAAAATAATATGAAATATTTTATATAAACAACTCCCTATATCAGTATTTTCCATGTGTTTCCAGTAAATTTTCAATAGTAGTACCAGAATATATTAATTGGTAACATCGAAATCATACTTAAAAAAATATTGATTAATCTAATATTAAATTAGGGTAAGAAAATATATTAAAATAAATATCTCCTGTTAAAGTAGAAATTCTGAACTCATAAGTGGTAAATCTAAGATCTGTGTAAATTTCCCAACAACCCTCACACCACCCAAAGCTTTTTTCAGAATTGATGATGCCATGCATATGCCTGCAAGATCCAAAATCCAGCTTAATCATTCAATGCCAATACAGAACAAAACTCATGATTGCAATGTAAGTACAACATTAATGTCACCTTCTTTGGTCACCCACAGCATATGTTACAAAACTATTTTCCAAATCCAATATATTCTATCTTCACACTCATATTATCATAATTTATAAAATCTTTATAAAATCTTAAATTATTATATTTAAAAATAAGCTATTACTATTTACGTCAAACAACATTGATAAACGTAAAAAAAAAATCTAGATAAAATTAGGAAAATAAACTTGCAAATTAAAAAAAAAAAGAAAAAAAAATTATAAAGTGGAGAAGTAGAAGAGCAAGATAAAAAATAAATAGAAAATAATATAATTTTTCGAAAGAATTCTATTCACCTCTTTCACCCTATGCAGCATATTATTTTATTCTCTGATTTCTTACCTACTAAACAAATCCAGTGATTATTATTGTTACTAACATGGTTGGTAGGGATGCACTACGTCACCTAACTCTATCTAAAAATGTAGTTGGTTGAAGAAGACTTTCTAGAAGAATTATTTTAAGAGTGCTTCTAAAATGTTCTGACTTTTCATTTTTGTTATTATTTTTAATCTAATGGTTTTAATAAGTAATGTATCTTCATATTTTGAATTAAAAATAATATATTAAATTATAAATTATTAGTATCCATAAATGAAATTATTTTGCGATTTTAATGAATAACTTATAATTTAATTATGAGAACTTTGATTATATCGTTAAAATAAAAGTGATTAAAATACTATTATAATTGACTTTTAACAACGGTTAAAATGATATGACGATTTATAATCATCCTAATTTTAAGTATCCTCAAAAAGTGTAAAAATTTGATGATAACTGTATCATCATTGTTAAAAGCTCAAACAAACAATAACGATTGGATGAGAACCATTATCGAAAATATGTAGAAAAAAAAAACTAGCGTTTTTGTTATGTCAATTGTCGTTAAAAAATGTACAAACCACGAAGGTTTATTCAATAATCATTGTTATAAGTGTTTTTTTTTTTAAATTTAACATTTGTTTTTGCTAAAGTCACAATCCTACATAAATTTTCAGATACAAATTCGTTTTGCAACCATTTAGGACAACTTTTCAATATACTCTAAACAAAACATAATAAAAATAGTTCTAAACAAAGTTTAATACAAATAAAAGTTCTATGAACTAATTATCTACTATCCTATCCTAAATTGCTATATAAGTTAGCAAAATGCTTAGTGCATGTCTTTTTGATACAAACTAATGCATTTGAGTCCAATGATTGTGTGCTGTTAAAAATCTGCAACAAACGAATTGTTAGTATAAGTTTATGTGTATGTAATAAATTATTCTATAAATGTATTAGCGGATTATAGCATATACCTAATCTCTACCTCTTTCAATAACAGTTTGGACAATAATCATCATTCATTGCATGATATAGTAGTCACACTCATAGCCTTCAGTTTGTTTATTGCACTATGTCCATAGTAAAGATGGTTACATCAATTAGAGATAATACAAAAGTAAATAAATGAGACAATTTAAATACCTTGAGGTACATCCACATGAACTTTTGAGATGTTGTATTTGGTCTACCACTCAATGTGTTGTATTCATTGTAAGCACTAAAATAGGAACATTTGATGTTAGATAACATGACATTGTATATTTAAGGTCAATGTAGTTGTTGGCGTTTCTTGAAATAGATTTATCAATCTACTGCCTGTTTAAAGGAACTGGGGGCCTTTTCATGCAAGGAGCAAAATCATGCAACAATATGATATTGGACTTCTATAACTAGGAGTTGCCAATGATGACTGCGTTGAAAATTAGTTACAACATATTTAAATTGCCAAAAGTATAAGTTAACTTACTCAACTATATATGGAGCAAAGTAAATTTGTTTTCCTTGTTTCAGTATGGAATTGCTCACGTATGTATGTGTTTCTGTCTTTTTGTTATTTGATGGGTAATGAGTTTAGGGTCCATAAATGCATATGTGTCCACAAACTATGCAAGTACTTAAATTTGATATATTATTAATACATATATGTAATAAGGTAACGAATAAAAATGATTTTAAAATTGATCTTGCGTCAACATATATGTTTAACTTTTGATTACTTGATACAATATCTACCAAATTGGACATATACATGCAAGACAGTTAAAATAAAGATTATGAGTAAGATCAGAAGGGGTTCATATAGTCGTAAATCGTAATATCGTAACACGGATCGTAGATTTCACTTTTTATAATATATATATATATATATAATATTGAATTTTATAAGAAATAGAAATTAATCTAATTTAGTCTTCAAAAATTTTAAATAACATGTATGAAAATAATTAATGTAATAAAATATGAAAATACGAAAAGAATTACAATAAAATAACATAGGAAAATAAATCAAAAGAAGCAATTTGTTATCATTCATAAATACCATTAATATAAATTTCTTTATACAAGAAATAATAAATAGTAATGTTATAATTAATAAATACGAGAAGTAATAAATATTAACGTTATAATTAATAAATATTAAATGTTATTATGCTTTTGAGTCTATACAAAGTTATGGCTGCATAATTGAGAAATTATATTAGTATTAAATTTTAATAGAAAAGTGTTGTGGTATGTTGCAGTTGGATTTTAATTGAATCAATTTTTTATTGAGAAATGAATTTTAATTGAATTAATGTTCAATTTAATTAGATGAAAGGTGGTTGTGTGACTTGAGAATGCATATAACAATGTAAAATTTTAATTATTCACCAAAGAAAGTAGTGCAACAGAAAATTTGACAAAAATAGATGATTTACACGATTTTACGATTTTGTTCGATGATCAAACCGATCCTACTGTATCACGATTATGTGTGGGATCTGACTAATAAATACTATGTAAATTGTAGGATCTTACAATTTTATGATTTAAATATCGATTTTGACTATCTTGTATACATGTACAAGGGAAGCTCACTCTTCTGCCAAAAATAGTTACATCCCATGGAATCTTTACTAGGTCTGTCCTTATAGTTGTAAAAAATTCCTTCAATGTAGCTATTGGATCCTCGTTAGCAATTTTCTTTTCATGAAAATTCGTTTGATGTTGCTACATACAAAGAAAAATTAACATTACTTAGAATATTATATACTACATATGTAACAATATTATTTGAGATACAAAGCGAAGTGTTTCATGTTATCCCCATGAGATGTTTGGGCCAAGCGACATACAATACTAACATTCAATATGGACATAGGAATTAGAGCATCACCATAATATATCTTCTCCACCATAACCTTTACCAAAAGAGAGGGGAGAGACTAACCATGTAACATGGTGGCATTTTCAAAGCACTTCCTATAGGCCACCAATTGGGGGTTAGAGTTACAATCAACTAGTATGTACAGCTCACATTGGCAACTAAAGCCAATGCCATCCCCGGATTGAGCTGCAGCTTAACAACTCTCTTGTGTTGACGTTGATAATATGAGGAAGGTCAAGTTGTACTATAGTGGGGAGTTGATGCGAGAGTAATAAGCTCTCTAGCCGCTTGTCAAACTCTTGCATTAACTCTTATATGAGGTCATCCTTCAGTTGTTTCCTTAGTTCCTACTCCTATATGAGGTCGTCTACCTATTGATTTAGAGGTTAAAAAAAGGAGTGGTTTTATTCTCTATGTGTTCTTTGTGTGGTAATAATGTTGTATTTTTCTCTCATTTGTTCTTTCATTTTTTTTATTGCTATACAGTTGTTGGAATGGTTGAATGAAAATTTTCAGGATTTGCAGTTTTCTTCTTTAAGTTTGGTTGTTCAGTTTATATGAAGTCTCTTTGTAGGGCTTTGCTTAAAGTGATTATAATGACTATTATTACTATAGTTATCTGGATCATTTAGTGGATGAGAACTCATAATAGATTTCAGGATCCAATTGTGTTTCCTTATGTTATTTTTCAAATTAAGGAGTTAGTGCGAATGACTGAGAATAAACCTAAGAAGCATATGAGTAATATTGTCTCTGATTTTATTTTTTTTTTGCTGAAAATTTTCAATATTCAAACTACAAAGGGTTCATTTATGGACGTAATATGGCAAGTTCCATATGATAATTGATTTAAGGTGAATATCGATGGTGCAACTAGAGGTTGTCTTGGTTTGACTTCATGTGCTGGTATTTTTAGAGGAATTGTCAAGTGAATATGTGGGTAGTTTTTTAGCTCTTTTAATAGACTTCTATTTATGTTGAGTTTATGGGGATCATTTATGCTTTGGAGCATGCTTGGAAGGAGGCCTTTCAGAGGCTTTGGGAGTGATTCTCTTTAGTCTGTCAAGAATTTTTGGATCAACGAGTGGTCCCTTGAAGTCTTAGAGGGAGATGACGTCGGTGCTTGCATTTTTTTACGCATATGTAGTTCAAAGTTTCTCATGTTTTTCATGAAGAGAATCATTATGCTTATAAGTTAGATAATTTAGCTTTCATTCATAGAGAACCATATAAGTGATTTAATGTTTTAGCTCCATGTAGTTAATATGTATAGTTGGCCTATGTTTTGTGAATGTAATTTTTATCATGTATTTAATATGACGTGGTCTCCATGCTTTGAAATTTTTATATTTTATCTTTTATTTTTAATAATTTTTATGTAATGACAAATGATTGATAGACTTTGGGGTGTCAACATAGTTGAGATGTCAAAAATCATATTATGCCTAACGTTACCTTATTTGAAAAATATAGTATAAGTGATAGGATATATGGGTGAACATTGATCGGGTTGGATTGAATTAAGAACCAACATGACCAATTCAGTATAATCCAAATTTAATATTTTAAAATTCATATTCGATCATTTAATCTATCTGGGTAGTTGAATCCAAGTTATTCGAGTTGCAGGTTAATTCAATTGAATTAATTTGAAGAAATGACATAAATATAGTTAATCTTTAACTAAAAAATTCACATGTATAATTTTAATAATAATTATTATAATAGAATATTATTTTACATAAGTTACTACTAAATTTTAAGAAAATAATATCATATTAAAAATAATTTAAAATTTAAAATATATTTAGAAATTTAGAAATATTAAAATATAAATTTAGGTTGAGTCAAATATCCAAAGTTTCAATTTACTATCCAAACCTAATCAAAATTATCCATTTTACCCAATTTTATTTAATCAACATTACTCACTTATCTAATCCAACCACCGCTCGTATGGTCAATTTTATTTAATTTTTTTTATCGAGACCTGATAATATATATATATATATATATATATATATATATATATATATATATATATATATATTAAATATTTGTTTAAGTTCACATTTTAATCTTGAGAGTTTGATGTGAACTTAATTGGGATGCGCACTTATAAAATTTTAAGAGTCATATAATATAATTATAGTATGAAATATTATGAGTGTTGAAAAATTTTAAAAATTATGAAAATGAGAGATATAAGATATTTGACAGATATAAGAAATATGTTACAAAAGAAAAAAATTGTTATTTTATTTTATTCATATTATATATATATATATATATATATATATATATATATATATATATATATATATATATATATAGGGATGTCAACGAGGCGGGTAAGGTACGGGTAGTAGCTCTTCCGTACCTACCCGCTGGATAAATATTCGCCCTACACTCGTACCCATATCCGTCGGGTATCCGTTATGCGGGTACCCGCGTATTTTTTTCATATCTGTGGGTATCTACGGGTACCAACGGATATTTACAAAAAATATTTAAGAAAATAAATATTTAACCATAATTAGTTTTTGGATCAACAAGCTCACTTTCTGCAATTGATTCCTGAAAAACAAACAAATAAAAAATCACTAAGAATTTATATTATAGTTTATTTTTGAATGAATATTGAAGAAATTACTAACTTCATCAATGTCCACATTTTGCTTGCAACATTGTATAAAGTTTCATGGTGTCTAATTTTAATCTAGAAGAGTCTAACAACATAAGTTCATTAAAAATTCCTAACAATCACTTAATTAAAAAATATAAGTAAAAGTGTTAATGTTATTACCTTCCATATTGGTCCATAACCAGTCTTGGGGACACATCAATGCCTCCACAATATTTGGAAGTAATATACTCTGATGTGGAGTAAGAATCTGACCACCATTACTGAATGAAGACTCATAATATTTTTTACTAATATATATATATATATATATATATATATATATATATATATATATATATATATATATATGTGTGTGTGTGTGTGTGTATGTGTGTACTCATTTTTTAAATATGTGTGATATTATATTAAATGTAATGTTATTAAGTTAATATATAAATTAAAAATATATTTATTAAAAATAGAATGAAATATACCAGAACAGATAAAAGAATAACCATTGATAAATAAAGAACAAGAGAAGAAGCAAAGACATCCGATTTTATAAAAAACTTGTAAAAATAATGATCAATTTTTAAAAATTTAATAAATTATTATATTTAAAGGGTAAAATTGGTATTTTGAAATGTGGACATACAAAGGGAATCCCCTTTATATATTGTTATATATATATATATATATATATATATATATATATATATATATATATATATATATATATATATATAGGTATTTTTGTGAATTAAAGTTTAGCGGGTACGAGTATCCTCGGGTACGGATACTATGATACCCGTACCCGTCCCGTTAATATGCGGATATAAAAAATACTCGTACTTGCAGATAACGGGTATCCATTTTTAATATTCATTTCCTACCTGTTGCGGGTTTGATCCGCGGTTTCCATGGGTACGGATTTTTTTGACATCCCTATATATAAATATATATATATATATATATATATATATATATATATATATATATATATATATATATATATGTATGTATGTATATATGCGTGTGTATGTGTGTGTGTGTAACAAAATATAAAGTCAAATGACTTTATTGGATTTTTTCTGAAAATAAAGTTGATACGAGAATTTTCCCTTTCCAAATACGGATTTAAGTAAGATATGAACTTAAACGAGTGTGGACTTAAGTAAATGTTTGATGTACTTAATCATTATCCTTTTGTCAGGATAGAGGACGACTACAGGTGAAGTCATCCTCTATCCTATTGGTTTTTTTTTTTTTTTTCAAAAAACAGAATTGTCTTAACGGTGGTTTATGTTTATGAAATAGTAAAGTCGTTATGAGTATCGACAACTTCACTTTTCAGTTTATATTTCTTTCTAAATGTTGCAGTTTTGAATTACGTAATTATGTAATTTAGTAGTAATCATGTTTATATGAAAGTGCGAAGACTTTAATTTATATAGTAGTATAGAGTTTAATGTTACAACAGACCCATTTTTTACACTTTTAACTTTGAAAGGACCTGAAATACAAAAAAGACATTAAATTTTTGTTGTTACTATTTCTTACTGTATTTGTAACATTATTTTACATGTCACTGGTAAATTAGTCATCACATCGTAAATATATTGTGGTAATATTAAGAGTGAAAATGATGATGAATTAATTGTCATTATTATTAATGTCAAACTTTTAATGAAAATTAATTTATTATAAATATTCTTTTCTTCATATTATTAGACATCATTTTGATGTATAAATGTCACAAATTAGTTCCATGCCATAAATAAATATTAATTACAATAAATGAACATTAAAAGTAAAAATTATCTATTGAATTTTCAAAGGTAAAAAATAAATAAGAAAGCCAAAGTTATATTCAAAACGTCATAATATTTAAATTAAACAAGTATTTCAAAAATAACGGTAAATGATAGTATATTTAACAATTTTGATCCTGCAAAATAAAAAATAATAATATTAACAAAAACAGAAGTAACTAATAATATTTTAAAAATATAAAAATATGATAATAGAAATATCAATGAAAAATTTAAATAGTAAAATAAAGTGAGGTACTTCAAAAATAATAAATTTTATGTTAATTAACATTTCATCACTCTTCAAATATCTGGCTTCATTGTTTTAGTCTTGTTGAGCTTTTATATTAAGTTGTTAAACTTTAATTAATTAAGGTTGGGATTATAATTAATTTTGAAGTTTCTTTAGAGCTTCCTCAGTGAGTTGTATTAGATAGTGTTGATGTGTGAAATCTGTTTTTTTTTTTTATATAAGGGAAGTTGGAAAATTATAATAGAGCTAATTGAGTTTTACTTTTTTTATGATGCATGGTTTGATTGATAATATAGTTGATTATTGGAATGGTATATTGAGATTGTAACGTTCCATTTAATAAATAAGTTTAATTAAATGAAACATCACATAAATTATAATAAAAAGAAAAATGTCATTGAATATATGTGTCACTCCTTACAGTTATCCAAAAGATACTAGGAAAGGAATCAAGGCACACCACTATGTCATATATAGCAAAACAAGATTAAAACGTTTGACAGTTATTCAAAATACATGCTCAAAGGACAAAGTAGTACATAGGCCACAATGCCTTAAAAGAGTATTCGAAGCAAGGGAATCCAACCCAAGATTTAGCTACGCAGCAGAGTTTCAATCACCCTGATGACCACGAGGGATTCTCACATCTGCTCACCTAAATAAATTGATGATCACCGCAAAAGGTGAAAGTCACACACAAAACACAAAGAAAAAGGGTAAGCTAGAGTAAAAAGGTTTTATCATACAATTGAGCATGTAATTTAAAAGTTAATAATACATGAATCAACCAAGCATGTGATAACAACCAAGCAGGATTCTAAGACTCAATTATTTGGATACATATAATCAGTCGGATTCACTGGATGCTTGTTGTAACATCTCGTCAGGATATTACGGATTTAAAATAATAAAATAGATAAAATAATAAATACGTTGCATTTAATAATACCTCATTTCTCAAAAGTGCGAGAAATTTAAAATTTTATTAAGGCTTAATTATGCCTTTGGTCCCCATTTTGGAGTCAAAATCTCAAAATGGTACCCAAATTTTTAAAAGTCTCAAAATGGTCCCCTTTTTTGTTGAAACGTCTCACGTTTACCCTTACCGTTAAGTCAAGGTTGACGCCGTTAGAGGGAGTGCCACGTGTCAGTTCCTCGATTTTTTGAATTTTTTTATTAATTTTTTTTATTTTTAATTTTTTTTTGAATTTTTTTTAAAAAAATCGAAAAATTGCCACGTGTCAAGCTGTCATCGTGCCACGTGGCAGTGACAGTGATACATGTCAGTATTACGCCACGTGTCATTTTGTTAATCTCAATTTGGTCCCTTTATTTTAATTTGTCTCAATTTTGTCCCCCTTCAAATTGAAACAAAATTTAATTTTATATAAATGTTATACAAATATTTTTATTAAATTTGATATTTGTATTCAAATTGATATTTTTATTATATATTTTTAACATAGCTAAGTTTAGTTAAAATTATGTTTCACATTCAACTTTACTTAAAATTGTTTTAAAATTTTAAATTTATATGTGTTTTATTGGAACATGAACTAGGTAATTTATGAATTTTTTTCTATTAACATTATTTTCTATTAACAACTTTTAAACCATTTTAAATAAAGTTCAATGTAAAATATTAATTAAATGAACTTAATTTGGTTAAAAATATTTACTTGAAATATCAATTTTGTTGGAAATATTTGTGTATATTTATACAGAAATTAAATTTGATTTCAATTTGGAGAGGGACAAAATTGCTGATTTTTACAAAAATTGGGACTAAATTGAGACAAATTAAAATAAAGGGACCAAATTGAGACTAAGAAAATGACATGTGGCGTAATACTGACACGTGTCACTGTCACTACCACATGGCACGATGACAGCTTGACACGTGACAATTTTTTTAATTTTTTTAAAAAATTCAAAAAAAAAAATTAAAAATAAAAAAAAAATCAAAAAAAAATAATAAAAAAATTCAAAAAATCGAGGAACTGACACGTGGCACTCCCTCTAACAGTGTCAACGTTGACTTAACGGCAAGGGCAAACGTGAGATGTTTCAACAAAAAAGGGACCATTTTGAGACTTTTAAAAATTTGGGTACCATTTTGAGATTTTGACTCCAAAATGGGGACCAAAGGCATAATTAAACCTTTTATTAATGAAAGCCAATATCCATAGTTTATAAAAACTATGGAAAATAGTCTAAAATATCACACACAAAACACACAAATAAACAAAAAGGGTAAGCTAGAGTAACAAGGTTTTATCATACAATTGAGCATGTAATTTAAAAGTTAATAATACATGAATCAACCAAGCATGTGATAACAACCAAGCAAGATTCTAAGACTCAATTATTCGGATACATATAATCAATCGGATTCACTGGGTGCTTGTTGTAACATCCCGTCAGGATATTACAGATTTAAAATAATAAAAAAGATAAAATAATAAATACGCTGCATTTAATAATACCTCATTTTCCAAAAGCGCGAGAAATTTAAAATTTTATTAATGAAAGCCAATATCCATAGTTTATAAAAAGTATGGAAAATAGTCTAAAATATCCCATAAGAGTTTACATTTGATATCAAAATCATAAAATAAATAAAAGCATAAAAGTATCATCAAACATGCCATAAGCCTTTACAATTCATTACTAATCCAAGGTATAAAACTTAACATAAAACATAAAATTCCCAAGCTATCCCCACTCCGTGGCTAAGCATCGCCAACACCACCTGCACCAACATCATCTGCTCAGTGTACCGCATACACGATCATCGCCAAACATAAGCAGATGGGGTGAGCTTAACAGAATAAGCATATAAATATTTTTACATATATACAAAACACACTTATTTTCATATATATATATATATATATATATATATATATATATATATATATATATATATATATATATATATATATATATATCATACAATCATCCCCAAATGAATTTCCTCATTTGATTCCATAACACATGGCCACAACCATGTTATTCGTGTTCTACATCTTATAGTAATTTCTTTAAAATGAGTTGCTGCCATACCTATCGGCCACAACCGATAGAGCACGTGCAGGAAACCATTGCTACGGATTATACACTATAACGCCAGGTGGAGTTCCCAAATACGAACATAGTTCGTAATGTCCCAAGATTATCAAACTCGTCAGTCAACCATTGAGGATGGCCATCTATCTGGACCCATCAGTACTGGCCACAACCAGCACACTCACACCGGTAACACTCGCCAACCCGAGCTCAACTCAAGGGTTCCTCGTGTTCATCCTCCATCCCGAGCTCAACTCGAGGGATGCCATTCCGAGCTCAACTCGAGGAATGCCACGTGCTTGACCCCTATCCCGAGCTCAACTCAAGGGATATGTTTCGAATTCAACTCAAGGAACACCAGCAATCTCACCTTTGAAGCATCACCAAAAGTCTTGTAGATCACGCCTACAGAAACAACAACCCAAAGTTGCAGCAGCAAAATCACCTGGTGGGGGACACGTACCGCCAGGCACTGTCCACTTCCAAACCGTCTGGCGGGTGACGCGTACCGCCAAGCGCCAAGCGCCTCAGGACCAACGATCACAACAGCCACCGCTTGGCGGGATAGCCCACACCGCTAGGTGCCAACACTCTAGTAGCCCATTGTTTCTGCTTCTATCGCTTGTCGGAACCTCCCTTCTCGCCAGGAGCCACCTGCACCAGGACCCCACTGTTTCCTAGCTATTGCCTGGCGGTTCCAATACCCCCGTCAGGCACTATACCAGCACTCGCACAATACAAAAATTCAAGCACTCAGAACAGTTTGCAGTCGTGAATTTGGCCTTATACATTACAACACTTTCACTCCAATCCAATTAGTTCGCCTCTATACCATTCTCACTCAAATGGATTCGGTTTAAAACCACAAAATCAGTTACTAAGCTATGTTTCCCTCTCTATTCCAATTTACTACTTTGGTTCACTATCTCAAAGAGTTCACAAGTTCACACTCACTATTTCACATTGTGTCATCCACTGTCATGCCACTTTTATGCCAGCATTTCCCACCATTTTATATAATTCCTCAGTCAATCGTTAATGCCAAGACCAGTCTACTCAACCTATGACTAATCCCTCAAGACTCTACTTCATTCACCTCTACTGTCATATAATTAATATCATCATCATTAGGGTTATCATCAATTTACCACTTCCAATTCCAAAAATAACACAAACCAACACTTTTCCAAGAACCAACATTTCCCAACAACTCTCGCAAAGCATAAAATTCTAGTTTCCTGAGATGGCGCCTGCGGCCAGCCCCGTGCCACCAGGCGGTGCATACAGTTCTGGGCAATTTTTCCAAAATTTTTGCACCTGCACCACTCTTCTCTCTCACAATTCCTCCAATGCAAATTCACCCCACACTTCTAATTATTTAACAACCCCAAGTATACTAATCTTTCCATTTGATAACAGCAAGTACCCAAATTAAAATTCCGCTAATTGATTCCATAAGCGACAATTCACAATTCATCAACCTTAAAGCCTCCATACACTGTTTCATTTGATTATGCACTCATTTACATGAAATTAATTACTATATGATCTCAAATTATCCTTTCACTATTAAATTTGGCTTCCACCTCTATCGGAATCATCCAAAAACCATCAGAATATCAAAATCAACTTGCATCAATTAGCGTTGCCTGGCAATTATTCCTCTCCAAGGCTTGAACCCATAACCATACCAATGGCAAGTCAATGACAAACCATCATGGCAATTCATGTTTCTTGCTAACTAATATAATTCAAGTATTATATCATTTCACAACAAGATCACACACATAATTGGCATACATAGGACTTGGACCTTAGTCCTTTCACATAATAAAGTACTCTTAACCACTTGAGCTAGTACTTTTCCATGTCATACAAATCAGAATTTAATGTCATAAAGGCTCCCACTTCCCGCGTTTATTAATTAAATTTCGCGGGTCTTACACTTGCACTTGTGGTGGTCTCCTCTGCAAAGCCATTGTCAATGGGTTTCACCCTACCACGCACCAGGTTAGCCTTCAAACATCTAAGGCCATTATCCTGCCAAAGACTAGGGTCTCTTGCTACTCTCACCACTTGAGTTAGTACGCTCTACGTGAGACTAACTGACTCTTTAGAGCTTCATGATGCAATCCTTACTTGAATCCTTACTTAAGTATATACTGAGGCACCACCATGAAACCTTACTAAGAGGTTCGTGGAATTACGTCCATTACTTGAGGCACCACTAGAGTCGTCAAAATGAGTTATAACCCGCGAGCCAACCCGGCTCATCATGGGTTCGGGTCAGGTTGGGTTAAAAAAAATTACAAATTTCAGTACGGGTTAAAATTGAACCCAACCCGTTAAGAACGACTCATTTCGATTGAACCCGTGATGAGCCGGGTTGGTGAGGCAACCCGCTAATAAATTTTAAATATTAAAATAATATATATATATATATATATATTATATATGTATATTATATATATATATTATATATTATATAATATATATATATTTATTTATTATATATATATATATATATATATATAAAATATAAAATATATAATATATATATATAGAATATAATATATATATATATATGTTAGGGTATTGCGAAGCTTCTCACTGGAATATAATATATATAGAATATAATATATATATATATATATAGATTATATATTATATTATATATATATATATATATTATAAATATATATATATATATATATATATATACTATATTATATATATTTATATATTATATATTATATATATTTATATATTATATATTATATATATTATATTATATATATATATATATAATATATTATATATATTATATTAAATTAAAAAGGTAAAATTTAAACTTAAATTGTTAATCTCTTTAATTTATTATTGCATCTTTTAGTTTGTTGTATCGTTTTGAATCCGCTGCTTCTGGGCTTTACATTATTTGATTGCTCATTATTTTTACGGTTCTAATTTTTATCTCTTATCTCTTTCTTTCACTTTCACTTTATATTTTATTTTGTTTTAAAGTTATGTTATTTGACATTTTTGGTTGTTTGTTTATATAGTTAATGTTTGTGGTGATTACAGAAAAAAATGAATTTTGAAACAGTAGATGATCAACGTGTTAATGATAATTTGAATGGTTCGGTGCTCATTTTAACACAAAATTGGTTGCATGGTTTTGAACTAACAGATAACATTATTGTTAGTACTGTAAAATTAATTTAATTATTTAATACTTAATCTTTTAATATTATTAGTTAACATTATTTTTTTCTTGTTTTATTGTAGATGGGGATAAAGAAGATGCTTCAAGAGATGAAAATGTTGTGGATTTATCCATTGAAGACTCTAATACTATAGTTTGATAAGTGACAAGAATGATTTGATATTAGATAGTAATTTATGTTTTTGTGATTTTGGTTTGTATTTGGAGTTTAACATAATTTGAGATTTTATTTGGATTGTATTGAATTTTATTTAGATTTTAATCGAAATTATAATTTAGTTTTCTTGGGATTGAAGAAAAAAAATTGTGTGTGTTTTTTTTAATTAAGTGAGCCAGTTAGCCAACCCGTTTAACCCGCCAACCCGTGGTGGATCGGGTTGGGTTCTAATTTTGTTGGCTCGCTAATAAGTGAGCCGAGTTGGGTTGACCCACTAAGTGGCCAACTCGTCGCGGGCCGAGCCGGGTTGGGTCGGGTGACCCGTTTTGACAGCTCTAGGCACCACCATGAGCTCTAACCAAAGGGGTCATGGAATTACGTCCATTACATGAGACACCACCATGAATTCTCACCAAGAGGTTCATGGAATTACGTCCATTATATGAGGCACCACCATGAATTCTCACCAAGAGTTCATGGAATTATGTCCATTATATGAGGCACCACCATGAACTCTCACCAAGAGATTCATGGAATTATGTCTTACCCATACCATAGTCATGTCTCACCAACCAATTATAGATTTATCATGCATACCAATCTCATGTCAATATTTAACCAACCATCCAATCATATGTCATTCGCATAATCATACCAAGATCATCAATTCCAGTCCATAAATCATATAATACAGCCATATTCACACACTGGATACTTTAAATAGGATAATCCAATTAAACATACAACCAACAACTGAAAACAACCATAGAGCAAGTTCATGCACCAGTCTCGCTCAAGCCATGGAGCCTCGCTCAGGTGAAAGAGGTATTTCGCTCAAGCTACAGGCCCTCGCTTAGGCGAGACTGCCTACAACAACCCGGCTTTCAACATCAAACAACATTTAAGGTTTTCTAGGCAACCACAAGAGCACACAAGTCATATGAACATGAAATAAAGTTGAAACATGCAAATTATAGTAAAAACATGTGAATCCTAGCTTCCCTTACTTGGACAAAGGATAGCTAACAACACAAGCACTCTACAGAGGAGCACCACAGGCGCAAATTGGCGAGCTAAAAACACTGACACCAGAAGCAAAACTAGGTCAATAAGATAAACCTTAGTCGGAACCACGATAACAGAGCTAGAAAAGACGAAGTATCAGTTGGGGATTAACTTACATGGAATAAACAGAGTTCTTCTAGCTCAACGAAGAACTGAAACCAAACCCTAGCAGAGATCTGTTGGAGAGAGAAGAGAGTGAGTGAGGGATCTGTTTTTGGCAAAGTGTAGAATGAAAGGGAACAAGTGGTTGTAAGGGGGGTCTTAAATGCCCTATAGGTCAGCCTTAGGCCCAATAGATTAGAGCAGACCCTTAAACATTGAGGTAGAAAAAAATAACTAGGCCTTACAGAGATAGTTATAATGGTTGAATGTGAATTTATTGTTTTAAAACTGTTTTGTATGGTATAAAATACATAATTTAAAATAGTGGGTTTTGATCTATCCATGGAGCCACGTCGAACCATTTGAGGCATTTTCGAACTAAGAAATGGTCTTTTAAATAGAGAAAGTGAGAAAAATAATTTGAATGGCACCCTTGATTGCTTGATATATCATATCTACATATGCAAATTATGCTGACTTGTTGAGTGAATATACGAGTTATTAGGCGTTAGTGTGTGTTATGAAAGTCAGAGGAGCATGGGTGACCTCACTCACTAGGCAAGTTTGTGAAATAAGCTCTGAGTGACTTATTCATTGACCGAGTGAGACACTAAACGATAGGTTTTATTTTAAAATCCAGTGGGGTCAAGGTAACCATGGTTGTTGGATGAATTTTGAGGAATTACTCCCAATACTTCGCTGGATGAGCTAAGGCACCGTTGACTGAAAAAAATGTTAACTCAAAAACAACATGCTCTAGTGGTTTGATTTCTTTGGTCGAGTCATATTGCTCGTTGAGTGAGCTCCCTTACAGGAGGGTCTCGTTAGGCGAAAGTATGGAGCGTTGAGGGAAAAGTAAATTTTATAAGGATTATAATTTCAATTTGATTGCTTTTAATTTCATGTTTGTGTAAATGCTTGAGATGAAATATGGGATGAATGAACTATTGTGTGAAAGAATGAGGGTATAATGACTTTCATGTAAGAAGCACTATACTGAGTTGGGTTTAGGGTGTATTAGATTGTGTTTTGATGAGATTGTCTTGACTCTGCTAATATCCAACTCACTTAAAGGAATGTATCTAGTTGTGAGAATCGAAGAATGTTCCTAAATATTTTATTGGTTTATTATAATTGCACTAGCTTACCATGTGTTTGTTTTGGTTTGTGATTTGTTCATCTACTAGGATTGTATGTTATATGTGAGTAAATAATGGTGTAAGTGGAAGTGGTGGATAATATTGAGATTGCTAGTGGACTGTTTGAGAATAGTATATGCACATTTTATATAGTTGTGTTTTGTATATTCCTCTTGATATAGAAAGATTTTGAATTTTAAAATATTATATATATATATATATATATATATATATATATATATATATATATATATAAATACTTAAGGATGACAAAGCGGGTGAGTCCAACCCGTTTTGGCCCGACTCACATTGGTGGCCCGCTAAGTGCGAACTGGGTTGGCCTACCCCCGTAGTTCAAAAATGGATTTACTTGTTTGGCCCGCCTGTCCCTCGGACCCACGGGGTGGCCCACATTTGTTATGAGCAAAATAAAAAAGAAAAATTTATGTTCCATAATAATTGATATTCATCTCATATCGAAATAATTTCAATTTGTCTAACTGATCAAAGACAAAAAAAATATCAACGAATATTATAGATAAAGTACAATAACAATATGTCACATTGCAAGACAAAGACAAATTTGTTAACCTAAAAATGCATAAAAAAATGTTCCATGTTCGAGAACTAAATCATTATCTTATATACAATGATTATACATGATAATACTACTACTAATAATAATAATGATAATAATAATAATAAAAGGAACTTATAGAAACAACATGATAAATAATATCAGAATTGAAAAAAAAAAATTGTAAACGGGTTATCAAACCTATGCAGAGTTCAATGTCCTAACCCGTCCGATATTTTTTCTCCATGTAATTAGGCGCCAGACCCGTCATGAATTACCCTCCTAATTTCATGACCCTCCTAATCAATATGTAACAATTTTTTAGTATAGAATAATAAAGTGTTACAAAATTACACACGTCTTTATCAATCAAGTAATTACATTTTGTTTGTTACGGGTAAAAATTATCTAAAAAAAAAAGTTATGAATATATACATCTACAATGTATATATATTTTAAAAAATATTTTCTGCTTATACGCAAATTTGTTTGTGAAAAAATATTTAGAATACAAGCTAAATTATCATACCATCATATTTAAATTTGATACAAATAAAAATGTTATTCATTTTTTATATTTAAATGACATTACAAAAATTTACAAAAATTAATCATTGCGATTTCTTTCACTTCCTCAAGTCTCGAACTCTGCTCGCAACATCAAAATCCTCACTTCATCTTTTCGTCTCCCTACAGTCTGAAGCTATCTATTGGTAGCAATTTTTTCCATGAAGAAGTTAACTTGTATTATTAAGAATAGGAATTAGTTTGATCGAGTTAATGCTTTTGCTTAATTTATCTTCAATTATGAGTTGTAATCTCATCAAGTTATATGATATGGGTGTGTTCTTGTGAAGAAAATCTACAAACTATGTAAGAAACTAATTTATCTTGTATTAGTAAAAAGGAATACCTTTTATGTTCAATATTTAAAGTTTATTAAGTTAGGTAAGAGTACAACGTAGGAGACATAAATTTACAATGGACATGACATGGTAAAGTCCAATGCCAATTCCATAAAGTTGGGTTTTTTTTTTTTTCCTTTATTTATATTCTTCCTTTAATTTTTATGATGTCAACTTGTTTCCTTAATTGTAAGCATAAATCAGACAAGGAATTTTCTCTCATATACTCTCTAATATAAGCTCAAAATTGCTAGCTTACCATTCTCATCGTTAACCTTGTTGATGACTCTACTTCACTAGTGAAGGCAGGGGAAAAAATGTCGCTTTGTGTTAAGAGACCCAAACCTAGCTCTCTAAAAACTACCATTCAATTGTAATAGAACAATGAAAGTGAGTACTTAGATGCACTTGCATTCCTAAATACTTCAATACTATTAGAAAAAAGGTTTATTGCCAGATGCGGAAGTGTGTATTGCATTTAAATGCTATGGAGAACTAAGACTTTTTGAAGGCACAAAAATTAGGTTGGAGGATTCGTTGAATAAGATGTTAACAAAGGATAAATTACTTGTGAAGGAGATTCATTTGTAAAATAATGTGTGTAAGTTATGCTCAAATTGTTAGGAGAGTGTGTCACACCTCTTTTTCACATGTAGAGAAAGGTTGTGGAATATGTGTGATAGGTGGATGAGGGTGTTTTCCGTGCATAACAATCAATCTAAGGCAAATTTCTAGCATTTCTAACTCCTTAACCGAAATAACCAAAATCTCATAGGGAAAGATATGTGGATAGTAATTAGACGAAAAATTTGGAAATGTATAAATGAGGTTATTGTTAGTAAAAGGAGGGGTGGACCCAGAAGTAATCTTTGGTTTAGCCTAGTTGAGCACGTGATCATGGCTGAAACATAAGATGTCAAATGTTAATTTCTCTTATAGTGATTGGTATTTATGTCTTTATTTATCCTTAAAATGTCTATGAACTGGTAATCTTTGTGTGCTTCTTATTGCCTTAGGTGACAAAATAACATTGGATGAACGAAGGCTTAAAGCATGGTTATAGGGGAAGACACATAATAATAAATATGCAACATTATACTATGAAGTCAAGAAGAAATACAAGAAACACTTAGTCTGGCTACTACGAAAGGCATGTTAAAAACACAAGGTTTTAGGGTTAGTTTCGTTATCTTTGTTGTTTGTTTGGTAAACTACACACTAGGTTCCTAATGTCTTTATGTATCTTCGGTGGGTTTTTCTGGGTATTGAATCATGAGCAAGGTTAATTTGTTGAATCATAACCATGCTCATACATCAAACTAGCTCATGTGGGAAGTTTGTATTTTAAGTAGCTTCTCTTTTGGGATCTTAAAAACTATGGTTAAATATGTTTTTTATTCCTTAAATTTTAGTGAAAATTAGAATTAGTCCATTTTTAGAACTTTGACCCAATTTAGTCCCTCAACCTTTAGATACGATTGATTTAGTCATTTTAATCAATTTTTGTTAACTTTATTTGAAGTTTCAAACACATTTCAGGATAATATTTGACTTAACATTCAAACAAAAATGTGTCAAAGGATATAAACAACTCAAATATTATCATAAAATATGTTTGAAACGTCAAAAAAACTTATCGAAATTTGTTTAAAAGGATTAAATTCATACATTTTTTAAGTTGGGGGGCTAAATTGGTCTAAAATTTTAAAGAGAGATTAATTCTAATTTTTACTGAAAGTTAAGGCACAAAAAATCTGAAAAATTATCAAAAAAATGCACATCATCGAAAAACCTTCACATCCACCTAGGGAGGGTCTTCTAAGGGATAGAAGAGCCATGACCCCCCTATTTGTTTTGAAAAAAAAAAATTAAATTTATATATTATAAATTTTTTAAGTATTTTTTAAATTGTCAAATTATGTGTAGTATATATTAGGAATTGATGTCAATTAAATTAGGTATCTTTTTATTCTTTTTATAAAGCATAATATTTAATATTTAGAAAATAAATATAAAGTCAAATATAAGAAAGAATAAAACTATTTATTAATATATTTTTTTCTCTTTTGAGTTTTTTACATATTGTATTAATCTTTCACTTCTACTCTCTTTTTTTAAGAAAAGAGAAAGTTAGACATAAACTTACTATTTGCTCTTATTTTTCTCATGTTATCTTTAATTCTTGAAGAAAAAATGTAACTATATCTTATATGTTAAATAGTAGTTTCATAGTTTACATTTTTTTATCTAACGAGCTTTTGTATATTCATTTTTTATTAATATAAAAATGTACTATGTGTTTTTTTATAACTAGTTTTTAATTGTGCCTTGATTATAATAGAGTTTTTTTTATTACGTTTTTGAATTTTTTTATTAGATTATGATAAATTATTTTTTAATTTTAAACTTAAGAAAATAGGTATGTTGATGAAGAATAAAATAATAAATTCATCTTTTTAGAAATGATTAAAAATAAACTACTGTAAAAATTAAAACAAGATAAATTCAACCATTTTACATATTCCAAAAATGATACACATAATCCAATCAAAGAAATCATTTTTTAGAGAAATAATTTTTTAAAGGATAAAAAAATTACTGGTGAAGAGTTTGATATTAATGTTTTAAAACGTGATCGAGGAGAAAATCTCAAATATAAAAATATTTAATAAGTAAAAGAGAAAATTTAGAATTACTTATTTAAAAGAAGGTACATGTTAAATACAGTTTAAAATTATAAATTTTTAATTTAAAATTATAAATTTTTAATGTATTATTTTAACTTCTCAAAATTATAAGTTAAGATCATTTACTACATCTACCCAATAAAAACGCAAACATTGTCTAAGAAACCTCTACAAACATGGAAAATGTCGTGGGTGGAAGAGAAATAAAAAAGGGAAAGAGTCGCGCATGAAAGAAGCACATTATGCTAACGTAAACAGATTTACATCAAACGTTTTCGGGATTCAACATTGATATTTACATCGAACAGTATACGTATCTGACATGATTAATATCGATCTTTACGTTGAACCTCAAAGCTCCCCAAAAAAAAAATGCACTTATTTACATAAATGTTATCACACATTTCTTTGTCATTTTTGTGTTGGTCCAACATAAAAAATGTGACGTGGATGGTAGACTAATTTTGCATAGTATTGATTTATGACCCAAAAGCAATTGAGTATATGAAGTAGTATTCATAAAGAAGATAATCATGCACTAGTTGGAATTAATCTAGAAAGTTTCTCTTATAGTACATTTGAAACATTTTAAATGCCACAAAACAAAATATAAGGCTGTGATTAATGTCAATAGGTATGTTTGTTCATGAAAACAAGGATTTACATTGATAAAGTCGAAATAGCATGAAATTCCTTCATCATCATTAGGTTTTTATTGATGACATTCTTTTCCAAAATATAGAAAGGTAAGTAATTAAGTTGAAGTAATTAGTACAAGAGTTGAATCCATTTAATTCGGTTCATTAGTCCTTACTATAGTGGAAGCATAGACTTAAATAGGAATGCCCAAATATTCTTGCAAACATAATGAATATTGTTTGATCTGCTTTAATGTTTAAAGTCTTCATTTACGTTTTGAATGTAAAAAGTTACAAACACTTGTATTAAAGGGTAATATAGCGTGATTCAAAATTATGCATTAAATTAAAGTTACAAAAGGTTATGGCCAATTAGATAATAAATATTAAAAACAAATTGTTTTAATTTATTGTTGTTTACCATTTTGTTTTTCCTATCTTAACATTTTGTTGTATCCATTTTGTTGTTTACTTTGATGTTTTTATTATTCATGTGATTATTCGAATTGTAATACTCTTAACACTAATTCATTCTGTATGTAATTTTTGTCCAAGCTCACTATGTTTGACATAATTTACATCTTTAAGTATGGGAGCAATTTGTTCTTACTAATGTGAATATAACTCTAGTTTGACCTAGAAGTGTCCATTTCGATCAAATACACGTTCCTTCACATTTCCTAATCACAGTAACAATTTTGGTATAAAAAGAAGATAACGAATTTTATTTTCTGAATAATAATTGGTTTTCTTTCGTAAAATTACAATAAGTAATTCATTTGTCACATGCAATTATGCGTTTCCAGAAACCATAGGAATCATTACTGTGGTCAAATTCTTTGAGAAAACGCAGGTTAACAATATTTACAATATATATATATATATATATATATATATATATATATATATATTTATATAATTTCTTGTATTAGACTAAAAGCAATAAAATAAAACATTGTATTTTCCACATTGAGTGATATATTGCATGCTAGAGTCATGATAATTCAAATTAACCGATTGTAGTTGTCTTCAATATAAATTTAATCATAATTTCCACACATAGTGCGATTTTGACTATGATCATGATTTGTTTAATGCATTTTGAAGAAGGTTTAAAATAATAATTTATTATAAAGTTTGGTTTATTTTGATGCTTCAATAAATAATGTTAGTTATTATTACCAATTTATCCTATTTTGTACGCATTGATTATTTATATATAAGTTTGAGAGTTATTGTGCATAAATGTGTATGAGTCAGTTCCCCAATCAATTGTATAGACTTAGAGAAAAAGCAAGAAAAGTGATAAATTAATTCAACTAATTATGAAGACTTGAGGCTTCTAAAGCCTAAAGAATGAAAGTTAAAATTTGGAATAGATTAATTAATATTTGGAATACACTACAATAGCAAAATAAGTCAAATTTCTGAAAATAAGAATAGGTCAGTCCAATAATAAAGTCATGGTAATCATACTTACTTTGTTAATTAATATTAAGATAACGTGATACGCTTTAATCTTTATGTGTGTTTATATTTTCTTTAATCATATTAATCCTTTGTTTATATACATCACAACAAAATCTTTATTAACAATTAATCTTACTGATCAAAAGTTATTAGTCACTATAATGATCAATTTAGAAAAAAAAATTGGTTACTAAAATAGTTACTATTATGAATGAAAAATTATAATTGGTCTCTAAATTGGTTTTTAAAATTTAGCTACTAATGTTTTAGCTACCAAAAAATATTGATCACTGAACATTAGCAAGATTTTTGCTCTCAAAAGGAGTTGGTTCATAATTTAGTCTCTAATTAATTAGTGACCAATTATAATTTTTTATTTATAATAGTAACTATTTTTGCAACTAATAATTTTTTATTTTGTAAATTGATATCTAAATTGGTTACTATAATGACTAACAACTTTTGATAACTAAAATTGGTTGTTAATGTGACATTTTCATGTAGTGATAAAATTTGTTTGTGATAAGGTCAATAGAATATTTCCTGGAATATATTATTTGTATAAGTTTCCTTTATGAATATTCACATAAGAAAATATTAAATTAGGTTTAAATTATTAGAGTTCGCCAAATCATAATGTTATTGGACATAAAAAAGGTTAACTACTTTAAAAAGTATTAACAAGCATAAACTAATGTTTAAATGATTTTTTATGTTAATAGAGTTAGTTTAACTAACTCTAAGTTAGGGGTGTCAGAGTGAATCAATTTGGCTGACATGGGTTGGTTGACATGGCTGTCAGAGTTAAAAATTGTAAAAAATTATGGATGGGTTAAGTGAGTCAAGTTCAATTCAACCCACATTTGAAAAAACTGAAATTTTCTCAACCCAACCTGTGATGAGCCGGATTGACTCATGAGTTGGAACCCATTTTGACATTTCTACTTCAAAAATTGTTGTAAAATTATATATATTAGTGTAGTAATAAACATAATTTTTGTAGCTTTTTTTTAAGGAAATTGAATTGATTTTTACATGAAACCAAAACCAATAAAACTGAAAATATCCAAAATAACATATACATTTCAAATGTAATGCTTCCTATACATAATATAAATATATTTCCAAAGTCAAAATTATCTAATGAATAAAAAGATAATCTAACTTAAAAGAAAAAGCTAATCAAAAGTTAATCTTCTACATGGTTCAAGTGACAGCTTGTCCATTCTCATATTATTTTGCTCATGTCCTCCTTTGAGTCAGGGATTCTCAAAGATCTATAACAAGGATACAACATTGTTATGTATAAAATTCCTCAAACCATACAATTCATGTACAAGTTATAAATGTTTATTGTTGTCCATTTTTCAATGACTCCTACGTTAATGAAAGTTTTGATCCAATACATGATATAGTACCTACATTCAAAGGAACTACTCTACGTATTACACTAAAATAAATGAAGAAAAAATTAATACCATACAACTTCTACAAAAAATAATTATGTCACAGTGTGATATCTAATCTTAGGATATATATAAATTGAATTTGTCTTTGTTTGTTTCTATTTAACAATTGGTTTATCGCAACCATAACTCTGGTTAAATTGAAGACATATTAGTCGTAATTGTTATATACTAATTGGATGTTATGAAATTGGCAACATTACCCATGAAGTAGGACTTTAGTTCGTTTTTGGGTTTCTTATGAATAGAACATAACCAGACAATTAGGAACTCTTCGGAAATAAGGACTATTAATTGCCAATTAGACATATAATGAAGGAGAAATGGTTAGTTGAATAATTACCGTGATTAAGAAAATTACATGAAGACTAACACTTCAACGTATGGAGCCAAGTAACCATGTCTTAGTGAGGAGGTCATCCATGATGTCATATATTCTATAATTTGAGCCTTTTTGTTTCTATATCTTTGAATGCTTTAGGACTCAAAAAATGCATATAGCACTAACTAGCTTAGCTCCACACTTCTTGTGCCTATATTTCTAAGACAATGAATTATATATTGAATATAATAATTTTAATATATATTAAATAATTAAAACAATGAGCACAAGGACAATAATATGTCCCATTCACAAATATGGCGTGTTCTTCAACATATTGCAAGAACTCAAAAACTTATTTTCATGTTTTTCACTAATGCGACGTGCATTTGTTCAGCTATGATCCATACCACGGTGGTAACAAACTCTATCATTCTCAAATTTTTAATTCTTCCAAGCTTCGGTCCTACCCATTCAATATTTTTTTTTCATAACACGTACATGAATAAGTTTTTCGTCATAAATTTGATAAAATTTTGGCTATATTTCACATTGATCTTCGAAGTATACAAAATGAAACTGGCAACTCATTACCACAGTCAAATATATATTTGGAGAACAACACAAAAATGGTCTAAACCAAAATTTTATCAAATTTATGTATAAACTTAAAATATACACATATTAACAAATTATAAAAAAAATTCCAAACTGTATGATCGAAAAATTCAAGATTTAGTACAAACAACTCAAGTTTATCCATTTGCATTAAATCTTAAATGAGAACTAAAGATACTTGATGTCTATACTTAAAATTATAATAAATATTCATATAAACTAACAACGTGCCTTAAACTAACAATGAACTTAATAATAATTTATAATTTAATCAAAGATATGATAAATTTAAAATTATATAAACATAAATCATGTAATTAATTAATCAAACGTATAATATCAACTTAAAATCATAAAACTCACATTCAACACAACAAAGGAGGATGTGAAATTAACCTCAATGTAGAAAAATATGTAGGGGAAAGAAGTTTCACAATACACCGCACAAAAAGAATGCCCAAAAACGCAACTTTTAGTCACCAAATGAAGCCCTAACATGCAAAAAATGTTTGTTGTCGTTGAGGATGTAGTTCACTCAAAGGAGAACGTAAAGGAAAATAAAGCACACAATAAAGAAGAATTGGCAATGTAATTCTTGCTTCTTTATTGTTGTTTCATCCATAATATATATACACAAAGATTACATACTAGCTATCTCAATCTATGCTAGTTACATTTAAACCATTCATAAATATAATCTATACAAACATGTACATTTAAACAATTATAACAAATATTATAATTGTGGTTACAAAATCAATTATAATAACATAGAATATTTATGGAGAATATTAGGGAATATCAACAATTATTAAGGGATATCTCATTACCCTCCCTCAACTTGGGGTATATGGATTACAAATGTCCAACTTGGAAAGAACATATTCAAATTTAGTCTTTCCTAAAGCCTTGGTGAAGATATTTGCTAGTTGAGCATTAGAAGGCCTGGTAGCAGTAATTCCTCGCAAAAATTCATCACGGACAAAGTGACAGTCCACTTCGATATGTTTGGTGCATAGAATTGGCGAAAATGTAAAGAGCATATTGATTATAACAATAGAGTTTTATAAGGCTATGATGATTGATATCAAAACATGACAAGAGTTCCTTCAGTCATTTTAGCTAAAAAATGGTAATAGTCATTAAACGATATTCTATCTCTTTCGAAGAACAAGATACGATGTGTTGTTTTTTAGTTTTCCATGAGATGGGTGAATTACAAAGAATAATAAAGCAACTAGTAAGAGATTTTCTAGTCAAAGGACAACTAGCCCAATCTGAGTCACACCAAGTATAGAAAGGTAATTACCATCTTTGCAATAGGAGCAAAGGTTTCAGTATAGTCAAGTCCTTCAACTTGGTTATTTCCTAGTATCACTAGACGGGCTTTAAATCGCTTAACCGAACAATCATATTTATACTTGATTCGGTAAATCCACTTGCTCCCAATAGCTTTTTTGCCAGGTGGCAGCAATTCTAATGTCCAGGTCCCATTATTCTCTAATGCTTCCATCTCGGTCTCCATGGCTTGCTTCCATCGATCATCTTTCATGGCTTTAACAAAATGACTTAGGTTTAGTGCTTGCACTAACAACTGCTAGAAAATTTTTATGGTGTACAAAGAACTTGTAATAATTATCATAATGTGTTATAGGAAAGGTGTACCTGAGGTGTGAGAGGTAGCAAGCAAAGTGGGAGAGGGGTCTATGTTGCACATGGCATCTATCTCAAGACCTCACAGTTGAGTGGATGGCATTTAAGCACGATATCCGTGACCGAAAGGTTACTCATTCACCTCAGTATTGGAGTTCCTCCTATTAGTTGTATCTGTCTTAGTATCAAGAATGTTAGTAAGAAAGTTTTCTAGTTCTTACGGAGAATCAACCTGCACAATCTCTATTTCATCGGTGTTATCAACATTGTTCCAAGGTACAAAACTACTTGGTTTTGTGTCAGACAACTCAGATGCTAAGGATTGTGTTTCAGCATAGGGAAATTCATTTTCTTGAGAACATGACATCTTTGGATGTTAAGAACACACTCAATTCCAAGTCATACACCCTCCAACCCTTTTTACCATACGAATATCTCAAGAAAGCACACTTCTAACTATGACTTGCAAATGTGTCCCCTTTAGTGTCTTGGTTATAAACATAACACAAGCACCCAAACATGTATAGATTGAAAGATGGTGGTTTGTTATAGAGCATCTCCTATGGAGTTTTTCCATTTAATACAATTGATGATGTGCGGTTGATTAAGTATCCTGTAGTCAGAACACATTCGCCCTAAAATTCAATAAGAAGATTAGCTTGGAAGCACAATGCACGAGCAACATTAAGAATATGTATATGTTTTCTTTCTACTCGCCCATTTTGTTGAAGAGTTCCTGTATAAGATGTTTCATGCATAATCCCATGATTTTGAAAATAATTATTCATGCAAACAAATTCTTTGTCGTTATTACTACACAAAATTTTCACTTGTTTGTTAAATTGACGCTTCACCATAGCAAAGAATTGACACAAGCATGTTAAAACTTCATTCTTTTCTTCTAACAAATAAATTCATACAACTCGTGAATAATTATCTACAATGGTAAAAAAATATCGAGCACCGCAATGAGACACAACTCGATAAGGTCCGCACAAGTCACAATGAATTAGTTTTAAAATATCCACTATTTTATTAATACTAGAAGGAAAACTTTCTCAGCATTGCTTTGCTCTATGACAAACATAACAAACTTTATTGCACATTGCATTATTTCTACGAACACCATTATTTAGAATAAGTTCTACAACCTTACAAAAAGGGCGTCAAAGTCTTCTATGCCATAAATCGAAATCATTCCTAAATTTTACTATAGCAGTAGTAAAAAAACTCATTGTTTGAAGATAGTAGACTCTCTCTCTTCGTTCACCCATTGCAATCACCATCCTCGAGACACGGTCCTTGATAACATAAAATTTGTCAATAAATTGGGCCATACAATTAATTCATCAATAAGCTATGATATTGAAATCATATTGCATTTCAAATTAGGCACATAGATAACATTGCTTAATTTTAGTGTTTTACTGAGAGCCACCATTCCTTCTTTAGCAACAAAAAATTGTTTTCCATCTAGAAGCCCTATTGGGAATTCCAAGACATTTCTTGCATTAGTCAAGTATTCTAGCTCTCATGTCATATGACTAAAAACACCTATATCAATAATCAATTGAGTAGAATTACACTTACCAGTTAGCTTTTCAATAGTGCCTAATTTGGCATTAAGAGATCCACCAAAGTCCGCCCTTGTTCATCGTTTAGTCCACCAGTAGCAGAGTTGTCAACATCAGTTATCGTGTTGTTAAGTTATGGTTCGTGCATATAGGCTTGCGCTACATTTCTTTAGTCACCATCTTGCGTCCTTTAGAAACCATAGTCTTTCCTTGTTGTCCAACTTTCCTGCCACTATTGTCCTGTCTGTTATAATTATTTAAATGTACAGATTTGTACATATTATATTTAGGAATGGTTTAAATAGCATAGATTGAGGTAGCTAGTTATGTAATCTTTGTGTAATATTGTGGCTGGAAGAGCAATAAAGAAGAAGAATTACATTGTCAATTCTTCTTTATGGTATCAAAGCTTTCTCTGATATTACCAAAATGACGAACGAAGCGAATGTGAGAAAGACAATCTCACCTTATGATATAACTGTTGCAAACAACCCAGGAAGCCTCATGGCGCATGTTTAATTGAATAGAGAGAATTATGATGAATGGGCTCGATCTCTGAGAAATACGTTGAGAGCAAGGAAGAAGTTTGGGTTCGTAGATGGAACAATCGGGAAACCTGCAGAAAAATCCTCAAATCTTGAAAACTGGTGGACCAATAACTCTCTGTTGGTGTCATGGATAATGAACACCATTGAACCCAAAATGTGTTCAACGATGTTGCACATGGAAGTAGCGAAGGACTTGTGGACAAATGACGCTCCTCGATATCTGATGGACCATGTATACAACAACTTAAAGTAGATGCACTTGTGACCTTAGATCCAAACTAGAAAAGAAGTGTGAAGAAGAGAAAATTTATCTATTTCTCATGGGTCTCGATGAGACTGCTTATGGGACAATGAGATCCAACATACTTGCCCAAGATCCTTTGTCGAGTCTAAATAAAATTTATTCAATCTTGGTTCAAGAAGAACATGTGAAAAATGTTACTGGGCATGGAGGATCACAATCAGATTGTGAACTTTGCTATTCAGAGTGTATGAAGAAATCATGGCAGAATTGAAAGTAAGGACTGAAACATAATATGCAGCAATTGTAACCGCTCTAGACATGACTCTAAGAACTGCTTTAAATTAATTGGTTATCTTAAATATTAGAGAGTATCAACAATTATTAATAAATATCTCATTATGCAAGGTTCTTTTAAGTAGATTTACGTCTGACGCTTTTAGGTTAGACATAAATTCTATTTTTTATGACTAACCCTTGATAATCAAACATAAATTTATGTCTATTCACTACATGTTAGACGAAAATTTTGACAACTTAATTACAAAAATGTTATTACAACATTTTTTATATTTAATTCTTATACGTCAAACTTAAATTTATTGATTTCATTTGTTTTTATATTTGAGAAGAGATAACCCTAATTAATTTGAATATATATATATATATATATATATATATATATATATATATATATGCATTTGTGATTTTGGGAACTACCACCTTTCTTGGGTTGAATGAGCTGTTTGGAGTAATTAGCATAGTTGTAAAGGATGTTGAATTTATGTCATTCAGATATGAGTTGAAGTATCTCCCATCTTGAAAGAAGTTGCTGCTAAATGGTGCAACATCATAAATGCATCCTTTAAACGTTTAGACATATGATTGAATGAGAAGTTTGATGTTGTCTATGGAGAAATACCAACACTTCCACCACATTAATTTTCTATAATTATATATATAGATAGATAATTATTTTTAAAGTAATTACAAAGCATTCACTTTCTTTTTTTAAGTTTTCGTAGTACCAATTTTATTGATTATTAATTTTTATTAGAGAATGTAACTAATAATTATAATAAAATCTCTTCTTCCAGTAATCAATATTTTTGAAAGACTTAAACTTAAACCTTACTATCCAGTCTTCTCAAAAGATAACTCAAATCAATGTAGAAAAATAAAATGCATTTGAATGGAGAATATTTCATGATAAAATATTTTGTTAAGAAATTTAAATTTTAAATTTTATATAAACAATTTAATTACTCAAAATTAGGAAATTTTAATTTTTTTAAGCTTTTCTTTTCTTACACGTCAATATCTTTCTCTTCATAGTCTTTCACTGTCTCCATTAATACATCATTAGTTTAGTTTTGTTAGTTCAACTTGTAGTTGAAAAATCATCGTCTGGATTAATACCAAGACGTTCTCGACAAAATATTTTCACTTGTTTTAACATTTTTATCCTGAACATCAATGACAATTCTGAGCTAATGTCAAACATGATTTTGTTTTGTTAATGTTAATTAGGGTCACTTTTAGTTTATGTTAGTTGAGCTTTCCTTGGCAACCGTTTAGCAAAAGTACTTTCTGATCAACGTTGGTTGAAGTTTTTTAATCAGTAGTTAAGATTTTTTTTATCAAAATTAATATGATTATTTCTTGATTAATGTTTGTCAAATAATTATGACATCAAATAAAAAATAACATTGATTCAAGTCATTCAAGAAAAACTCCTGTTGTTAAGAATCTAGAAAACTTCAGTAAAAAAAAAAAAAAAAAAAAAAACTTCAACCAACATTCACTACCAAAAAAAAATCCAGTAACGCTATCCATCGATAAAAGAGGGTTTTATGATAGAATATCGACGACATAAACATTGTTGGTAATTTGTTCATCTATAAAATTGTTGACGGATTTAGAAAATCTCTTAATAATTATCGATGACATATATATATTGTCGATAATAGTTAAATTATTGGCAAATTTTTTGATCGATAAATATATTATATACAATCAGTGTAAATTTCTTAATTTAATGCATCCAATCAAAAATTGCCAATATAATATACAAAAAAGTTACATTATAAATTATTAAACTAATAATATTATATAATAAAAAATATTATATCCAATAAAAATTCTTGTACAATGAAAATTCTTAAGAATGAAACTTCTTAACAAAGAAATTTTTTATACAATAAAAATTTTTTTAATAATGAAAGGATTTGCCATCTTAAACTAAATAAAAAATACATTTTAAATTCACAGTGTATATTTAATTAAATGTTTTTCCTCTTCCAATAAATCATTTGTTGGTAAATCTCATCGAGATTTATTAATGGATAATTGAACCACAGTACCTCAACTCATTAAGCGACAGAAACTTTGGATAAAGAATATTTACCATGTAATTAATTTCTTCAGAGAATTTAAAATATTCTATAACTAAATATGTTATTCCCTTACAAGATGTAAAAACAAGTTAAAATTTTAAAAATTTATGAAAATAATTTAATTAATTAGAAGTAGAAATTTCAAATTTCACCTAAGAATTTAAAATTCTAAACACTTCCAAATTTGTAGTGTTTCTCCTCTTTGTACTCCATCGTAAAATTAGTCATTTTATTATCAACTCCATATTGGTTGAAGTAATGAAAGTACTTTCTGCCAATGCAGATTAGTTTTTTTTCTTTTCTTTCAATAAGTGTGTATATTGTTAGTTTTTTAATGAAATTATTTGAATTATTTTTTATTTAGATATATGTAACGGTTGGTTAAAATATTTTTCATATTAATATTTTTTGTTAAAATCAATTAGAGATGTTGAGTTGAACAATGTTGATATTATCTGTCTATTGATAATCAATTAGAGATGTATTTTTCATTTTCATTATTAGTTGTTTTTTTTCAAAATTTAACTAATTTTTTTCTAATATCGACTCAATCTTTTGAAAAGTAAATTCTTCCTAATATTAATACAAGATTGGAAAAACTTGATTTTAAAAATATTGTCAGCTAACACAAAGTGAAATAATGAAAATAAATCTTGACAAAACTTGATTTACAAGTAATCTCTATCAACAAAAAAAAAAAAAAAAATAGAAGTTTATAACTTCCTATTAGTATGAGTTTTTTTATTATAAGAGAAGCATAGTAATGGTGGGTCATGAGATTTCATTCCTTGAAGTTGATTTGGACCACCTTGAGCAATTCCACCATGTTTGGCATGGATAGTGATTGAATGAAGGTATGAATGGTGAGGGAGAAAGATGGATTAATTGTGGTGTGGGGACATGCATGTTATGAGAAGAGGAATCCATCATTGTTCTAACAGTTGGATCACAAAGATGAATTTAATTATCTTAATTACCTTGTTTCCTTGCTTTTGGAACTTTGACCCACATACATACTTTAACATCTCAACACCCATCCCAAATTTTCAACTGAAACTATATAAATTAAATCACACAACAAAAATACCCTCATCTTCTTTGTTTTTTTCATGTTTAGTTTCTTATATTATAGAATTTTATAGAATTTTATACAATTTAAAAATTCTTAAGAAGTTAGAATATTAGTGATATAAAAGTAGCTTAATTCAAGTTTTTTCTTTTTAGCTTGGGTAGATTTCTTATTATTAAAAGATTTAACTAAATACAGAGGTAAAAAATGTTTATACCATCTTAACTATTATTCAAAAACTAGATATTTAATTGACTTTATGATTTGTCATCGGAAAAAGAGAGAGAAATAATAAAATATGCATAAATATTCAAAAATGATATTCGCCTAAGTAAATTAGCTAATAATAACTTATATTTGAAAAAAAAAATATGGACACTAAAGTTGCTTGGATTTAAAATACATTGACACTACTAGAACATCCTACTAAAATCATACATTTAAAATTGATGATTAAAATCATAGAATTATAATATCTAAAGACTAAAAATACAACTGAATCTACTTTTATTTAAAATTTATAAAAATAAAATACATTGACACTACTAGAACACCCTACTAAAATCATACATTTAAAATTGATGATTAAAATCATAGAATTAATATCTAAAGACTAAAAATACAACTGAATCTACTTTTATGTAGAATTTATAAAAATATAAATTGACTTTATTAAACCAATAGACAAACCCTTGTAAACATTTGTTTTATTTAGCACACTATTTTTGCATAATTACATATGATGTTTGTTCGATCCTATAAATTTAATATTTTATTTAATTAAGAAATACCGAGACTTATGTGAATCAATATTGATTTATAATATTTTTTTATGTTAATAATAATAATAATAATAATCATATAAAAAATAAAATAATATCATCAATAAAAATAATATTTTAATAATAAAATAAATAATAAATGTTAATGTTAATATATAATAACATGTTTTATTGAATAATTTTAAAATTTTATCTTCAATAAATATTAGTTATCCTTTAGTTTCTTTAATCAAATAATATATATTTTCAATTTTTTTATCTATTCTATAATCAAACAATTTCTATTTTCACCTATTTTGAGATGAGGCAGTACAATTTCATACAAAAGACAAATATTGAGAGAAAATAAGTAAGTAAACAAGAATAAGAAGCAGAATAAAACAACTCGATTAAAAAAAATTAAAATAAAATGTAATATTTTTTAAAATATATTATTTAAAATAAAGAATAGTTTGTAGTTTTTTTTTTATGCTGTGCAGTTCTGTGCTTATAGTCGACCGTTGGAAGTTTTTTCTAGGGTTTAGGGTTTTTTTTCTTACTTGTCCCTCATCAATTACTCTTCACCATTCTTCATTCTACTCTCATTTCTTTTTATAATAACAAGATATATTAGTTTTAAATCTCATTCAGAATCATTTAAGATAAAAAAAAAAAGAGAGAAAGTATAAATTTAAGATGCATTTAATAGTACCAATTGATTTAACCAAATTTTTAACCTCAATAAATTAATTAAATTATTAATTAGTCATCACAAGTCAAAGAACAAGCAAAGTTATACCAAATTTTCCTTAGAATGCAACTTAAAAATTAATATATTTTATTAAAAACCATCTATTGATCCTTAATATCACCAACGTATTCTAAATATGAATTCTAACATCAAAAAAAAAAAAAAAAATTCTTACTTTGAATGTCTTAATTCTTGAAGACACAAACCCTAGAACATAGACTACTATAGTATTTAAAACATTTAAAGATGCTCTGTTGCAAGAGCTGACACAGCTCAAAGCTAAACTCACGCTGCATTCATAGGTGGTGTTTGGAGATGTTCTGGTCCCAAAGCCAATATTGGTGGAAGAAACGGTGAATGAAGGAGCGTTGTTCATCGCAAGCAATAAAAAAGAGACAGAGTTTATAGTTATTGGCGAGTACCCTGGGAAGTTCTATTTCCGAATCCAATCATCACCCTTCTCAGAACCACAATCTAAGACCATTCACACCATTTCTCAACATCTCTGTTTTCAACTTTTCTTTTTCTTCATTTTCTTCACGAAAACCCAAGTCTTACACGTTAACCTTCCCTTTCACACGAAACCATTTTAATGCAGCTAAATGCTTTTTCTCATCGGATTCCATCTTTCTCTCTGCGCTCTTCATCTCATTGGATCTATGTTTGTGTGCCCAGTTGCTTAGTGACAACTATCGTTTACCAGTGTCATACTTTTTCATGCGAGTGTTTCCGAAAAAATCATGCAGCAAGAACAATGCTTTCGTGTGTTCTTTAATTAAGATTCTGATCGGTAATTTAAATCTCTCAAAGGCTAGAAAGTTTTTCTTTTAATGCTGTGTTGTGTTAATAACTCTTTCCTGTGGAAACCCTAACCCTAAAACTTGCTTCACCTGTGTTTAGACATTTGATTTCATTTTGGACATTATTTTAGAATCCGTTGATTTGAAATTAAAAAATATTATTTTGAAATAAATCTTTATTTATATTACTCCTACAAAAAATAAATGAATATATGGTAACATTATATTCAAGAGTTTGTTTAATTGTTTATCCATGGTCTGTCTTTCACACTACAAATAAAATCATCATGTTATAATTTAAAAATAAGAAATATTATTGTATAGTTTATAATTTTTTCTACAATAATTTACACATCTTTACAACAATAACCATAAAAATAATTAAATTTTATTATTGTTATATGATATTGAAAAAAAAATCTCAAACATAATTATTTTTAAAACAAGATTATCTTAACACAAGATGCTTTGCAACCAAAAAATCAATAAAATAAACAAAAAAATAGATTTTTAATTTGTTTGTATTTAAAGATATTGAGAATGACATGTTTAAAGTAACAAAATTAAATTTGACTTGTATATATTTCTCAATATTATAGAAGTGATTTAGTGGTCGGATTAGAAAAATTATTATTTTTTATTTTATTTTAAATTTAAATAAGATTTCATTGTCTATAAAAAAATGTCCAATTTAGTATATATTTTTCCTTAATCAGGGAAGATAAATATTGTTGAAACATCCTCTCCTTCTAGTTTTGAAATTCTAAATAATTTTTAGAGTTTGAATGAAATTGTTTGATGAAAATCTTATTCATAATATTCATAATATCTGAATTTAGTTTCTAAGGTAAACTTAAGAAGTTATAAAATAAATATTTTAAGAAAGTCTTATATTTAAGTTTCAAGTTTAATTAACATTTCTTTTATTTAAGTAATGTGTGACATGATGATATGCTTAAAGTTAAGAGAGTTTTATATAAAACTACGAATAGAATAGAATATATAATATTATTTTTAAGTGAATTCTTATTTTTTTATAAATATAAATAAAAAAGCATAAAAACTAGATTGTTATAAAATTTTGTCATTGACTATGAGATGTGTATTAGATTTCTAAGTTTCTGATAGAATTTACAGCAGAAACATTACTGTCCAAACTCATAAAAGATGAACATATCCATTGGGCAATGAACTCATTTTCTCCAAATTCGCAATGAATGAACCTTAATAATAACAAATAACAATATCTGTCAAATTGAAAGTTATTTGAATTTTCATCTGAACATCAACAATAGCAAATCAATGAGTTTATGCACCCGACATAGCAAATCCAATGAATTGTACCTAAAAACAAATAGTAACTAATCTATTGGCGAGAACCGAACTAGAACATTATAGGGCCAATACTTCATATCAAAAAGGATTCTTGTCTCCTATAACTCTTGTCCTCTTATTACGGTCAAACGAAAAATAAGTTATTTTTTAAAGATTAAAATTAATGTGCCTGAGTACAAAATTAATGAGATTTTTTTCTTTTTTTTCATATTTATATATAAACTAAAGTTAGTTTATGAATAGACTTCTTTTACTTTTTATTCTTAATTTATTCTTTTATAACTGTTTATTGTGAGGGTTTGGTTTATACAAATTATAGTTATAGCATGTGGAAACCCTAAATTGTTCACATCCTTCAACAAGATATATCTTTCTTTGGAGCTTTGGTAAAGAGAGTTTTTTTTTTTTTTTTTTTTTACGAAAAGAAACAATATAAGTTGAAGATTAGTCTTCTAATTTACAAATAAATTATCAATTATAAAAACTTAACCTATCACATATCTCCTTGTATTGAAGTCTCAAGCAAAGCCATAATCATAAAATCCATGGGTTTTTTATTTCTCCAAATTACTTTTTCATAGATAAAAATCAGTATATAAAATAAACATAAGTTTTTTTCAATTTTACTACATTTTATATATTTGGTTCCTCAATTTTGTATATATCTATAAAATAAAATTTTAGCACTCTCAAAATTTGTTTAAAGATCCATTAATGACCAACACATATAAAATATTACATTTATAACTGAGTGTATGACATATATAAGTGACTTAATGACCAAACAGATAAAATTAAAGTGTTGGTTTAAGTACATATTAAGTAAGAAAGAAGAAATTGAACCTCATGTAAAATAAAAGACTCATCAATTTATTGTCTTTGATTATAAGTGAAGTAAAAAAAAGAATTTGAAATTACTTAAATACAGAAATGGCAGTGAAATGAAAAAAATATAGAAAGCACTAGAAATGACAGGGATGTGTTGTATTTTTCTAGTAAAAGATTCTTGCATCAACATAAGGAACACATAAACATATATTTCTTCTTAGATTAAGATGATAAAACAAGTATATTAGAGATATACATGGGAGCAATAAAAGAACTACACATTGATTTGGCATTCCAAATTGATTCACCATCTTCTTAATGTATTTATTATAATGATATAAGAAAAGATTATTTTGGGTGTGATTATTTAGACCTCCATCTTTTTTTTGTAACTCATAACATTTATCTCAAATTCAATTGGTACCAAATATCAATTTTAGTTTTTGAATTGTTGACTTGCTTTCAGATGTAAAGAATGCGTTATCCACACACAAAAGTAGATACATTTATGAATCATCTTTTACCTTTCTATAATAGACACATGGATAATATCATCTTCTCATGTATCCATTGATATAAAACAGATTTCTTGTATTATTATTTGGATGATAGTTTCAGTTCATGGGAGAATCTTTTGAACTTAGAAACAATGTTTTGTTTATATGTTAAAACCTTTTATATATAATATTTTATTACCAATTAAAAAATCTAATATTCTTTAGATGGTTACATATGTGCTTATATATATATATATATATATATATATATATAACTTTTATTGTTTGGTGTGATTACTATAAATTTGCATTGTTTTCAAATTTTTTCCTTTAAATTGTAACTATCTTGTACAATAGTTGTGTGAAATTTTGTTGCTTATTCTTTCTTTTTTATATTATGGATATAATCATGTTTTTAGTTTACCAAGTTATATAAATAATGAATCTAAATTTAATTTTTCAAACTTTAAAACAATTATATTAATTTTTAAAAATTTTAAAAGTACAATTGTCTCATAAGTTTATTGATTGTGGACTAAGATTTTGAAAATAGTATTGTGGACCAAGCATTTAAGAACTAAAATTGTAATTTTTAAAATTTGAACTAAAATATTTCATTAAACTAGATTACTAAATTTTCTAAAAATTTAATTTCTATATATATATATATATATATATATATATATATATATTAAATCAAGTTTAAACGTTCCTCATTATAAAAAAATCAGCATGCGTCTTGATTAATTTATCTTACTTTTCATTAAAAAACTACAGTCTTTCAAAATATTTATTTGTGAGTTATTTTTGTTGTGAAATTTGTTTATTTTTGTTTTAGAACATCTTAGCTCAAACAAAGATTCCATATTATAACTTACTGATGAAAATATTCCTAAATTATTGTGAACTTTTTATTCTAGAAGTTCAGTTCCTTTCAATTTAAACACACATCCCATAAAAGTTAATTTCAAAGTAAACTTTTACAAAGACACTAAATTAGATCATTAATTCGAAATATGATGAAAATAGTATTTTTCTAGTATTCCCATAAGGTATTTGTGTGTAATCAACAATAAATGTATATCCAAAAAGTTTTTGTCTAGAACTAGCACGAGCTTCACTAAAGATAAAAGAGCTTAAGAAAAGAATTATTAAAAGTTGAAAAAGGCAATACTTATTGAACTCATAAAAAGAATGGGATACACTTTTTGTTTGTAAGTGAAGAAAAAGAGACTTCAAAAGTGTGACCCAAAATACAAATTTTAAGGTCCCAAAATAAAGTATCATCATATAAAATGCATTCAAAATTAATCAACTTTTGGTACCAAAAAATAACCTTATCTTTACATATTATTTCAGGAAGAAAATGTGAAAACAAATATTAAGAACTTACTTAGTTCACATATATTTTTAATATTAATTCAATTTTTCATAATATTAATTCATATATGTTTTAATTAGCACATTACAAGAATATGTTTTCAGATATGTATAACTAAATTAAGAATACGTTTTTTCTCTAATTTTTTTTCTTTTTAATTTCAAGATGGAATAAACCTACAAATTCAAGTAACTTAAATCACTTATCCTCAATTCTAACGCATAATAACTAACAATTATGTTAATTAATTCATTCACTCTATTAACCTTTACTTCTAAGCAGCAATAAATAAACATATGTGTTTATAGAGTAAACTTTTAATATCATAAATCAAAATAGAAAAAACAGCTTAAATTCATGAAGAAAATAGACAAAAAATTAATATTAATATAAGAGTACAAATAATGAAGTTTCGAGAAAAAAGAGATAAAATCAATCAAAATTGAAGAGAAATAAAATACAATTATTGTTTTCCTATCTTGCACAAGTCATAATTTGAGCCTAATATTTTAGAATAGAAATATGGATATATACAAAAGAAAAAAAATAGATAATAATGAATTGAAGAATAAATGCAATAGACATAAGAGAGAGAAAGAGAAAGAATGTGCCCCTAAAACCCCAAAGTAAGCCCCCAACCCTAGAATAAAAGCTCTTCAATCCTTCCCTTCCCTCTCACACACACTTACGAATTTCCCTCTTCACTTTCTCTCTCTTCTTTCTCTCTCTTAGCCCATGCCATTTTCTGTTTCACTCTGAATTTTCTCTTCCTTCACCATTTTCCCTCTCAATCAAATGGGAAAGTACATGAAGAAATCTAAAATCGCCGGTGACGTCGCCGCCCTAATCATGGAGTCACCGCCGCCGCACTCGCACCTGGGCGTCCGTACGCGCGCCAAAACCCTCGCGCTCCAGAACTCGCCCCAAACTCCCGACTCCGCCGCCTACCTCCAGCTCCGCAGCCGCCGCCTCCTCAAGCTGCCTCCTCCCATCCCTGAAAAGCCCCGCCGCGGTGCCCCCGTCGATTCCGCCTCCAATTCCCGCCTCTCCCAAACTGCGCTCTCCAAAACGCCGTCGTCCCGCTCCCCTGAAAAGTTCGCGCCTTTAGATGACGACAACGCTGAATGCTCCTTCGGCCAAAATTTCCTAGACGTCGAAGGCAGAGACGAAAGGTATATTCCCTTTCTTCAATTTCCCCCTTTTTTTTCTTCCTCTGCTTTTTCCCTTGAGTTTTTGGATTTTGTTTTCTTCGTGTGTTTTGTTAAAATTTTGTCCTTTTTCTTGGCGACGTGATTCTGGTACTTTTATTTGAGGTTTTTTTTTTTTCAATTGTTTTCTTTGCATGTTTTTCTTTTAGGTTTTTGCTTCCGAATCTTACTGTTTTTTCTTGCTTCATGCATTTGTTGTTGATTTTTTGGGGGTTAAAGTGTGTGTTTGTAATAAAAAAGTATTTCAAAGTTCTATTTTAGTAAAATTTAGAGACTTTAAAGATGGGTTTACTTATGAAATTTGAGAGGAAAAACATTCGAACTTTTTCTATAAGCATTGTTTGAAACTAACATCTTAAAATGATTTGAGGGATTATTTTATCTTTTTTATCTGTTGCATGCAACTGTTACCTTGATTTTTGTGACTTTTCACGAGTGTGTTTATTTTCTTTTCAATTTTTTGGTATTATTTAATCTTCTATTTTCTCCCTAATTGTGTTTTTAGTTTTTGAATTTGCGTTTGCTGAATTCTGGTGATGCTAAAATTGTTTCATTCTAAGTGGAGCGGAACCATGTGAGTTGGTGGAAGGATATTATTGGGTAAAAAAAAATGATATTCTGTATTGAAATTTACCATTCTTTTGATTCTCTTGTTTTTTATTGTTGTTTTCATTATTAACCTTCGTTGTTGAACCTCTTGAGGTCTTGGTCCCTTAATTTTGGGTTATTTATGTCTATGATTTGACTCTGTCAAGTCTAGCCAATGTGATAAAGCTGCGTTTGTACAACGGGTTGCTGAGATTTGAGACTTGTGTGTGACTTGTGATGGGTTCTGCAGCATGCATGTCCTCAGGATAGTTACTGCAACTTGTATTTATCTGCAGTATTAATGTGTGTATGTCGTTCTTTAATTTCTACAACTATCCTGCATATTGAATCCTTCGAACCACCTTCGAACCAAACATGTAGTGCATTGATCAATTTTCATTTTTTTTTCCAAGTAAATGGAACCCCTAAGTGGAAAATGAGTTTCGTAAATTGATTATAAAAGGAAGAACATCTCCAAATGGAGTGCACTTTGATGTACATTAATTGCCTCTGCAGTCCAGTTGACAAATTGTGATTTGGCTGACTCCTTTGTTGTTTCTACTCCATTTTTCTCAACATTTTGATGAACTTAAGAGCTTAGTAATTAGATATGTTTCAGCCGTGACTCCAAAATGCGTTCAGGCTTGGTTGTCCTTGTTTTACTTTTGATCTGCAAAAACCTGCATGACCCTGAAGCTTAGCCCTCTGTAAATGGTCAAGTTGGAAAAAATTGGACTTTAGTAATAGTAGCAGCCGTAACTCTTATGACTCGTGTTAGCAATGATGTGTCATTTACATGGGGCCAAGCAGCAGATTGATGTTTTTTTGGATTCCTATTTGGGTTTGCGGTGAAATGAGAAAAGATTTGGCCGTCTCTTTCTTTGTATTTTTTTAGTGCATGAGCCCACTGAGTCAGAACTTGTCCCAATAAATGCCAGTTACTTTTTCATAGTAGAAAATTTTGTCTCTAGTTCCATACTGAGCTGTAGGAGATTGTTGGAGAAAAAATGATCTGTTTTTTCTCTCACTTATTTTCCTGTCAGCGGTTAGCATGCAATTTCTGGTGTAGAAACTTTTGATTCCAAGTCAGCATTTGTATAATATATGGCTGCTATTTTGTTTTCCCATAAACTTATCTTTATTAACATTTTTAAACAGAAGCACTAGGGAAAGCACACCCTGTAGTTTAATAAGGGACCCAAATGTCATTCATACCCCCGGTTCAACCACAAAGCAAAGGACGCTCCAAATAAAGCATGATCACATACAAAGGAACATTCCACCGGCTCATGAGTTGGAGGAGTTCTTTGCTTATGCAGAGAAGCAGCAACAGAAAATGTTCATGGAAAAGTATGCATCCTTATCCCACAAGTCCTTTTTTGTTTTTTACTTGTTTTATTTTGATCTCTTAATTGATTCATCAATGTAATTATGTCTAAATTTTCTGTATTTTGCAGGTACAATTTCGACATTGTCAATGATGTACCACTGCCTGGACGGTACGAATGGGTCCCAGTACTCCACTAAGATAGATGATAAGCTTCAGTGTCATATGGTGATAATATGGATTTCAAGGATATCTGACATGTATTTTAACAACTAGAAGCTGTCACTAACCATTTACTTTGCTTGAGGTTGTTGTTGAAGAAGCTACTAGGGAAAGGATATGTTTAGGAATTTATTATATCTCGGTAGTTTAGAGTTTTTATGTCTTTCTGATTTGTAGGGGGTAGGGGGTATATGGTATATCTAGTTGCAGCTCTTCTTTATTGTAATTTCATTTTCTTGTGTTTATAGTTCAGTGGGGATCAGATCAGACATTATGTTAATTTAAAGTCTTCTTTCTCATCAATTTAAGTTCCTCAACTTTCAAATTTCGAATACTATTCAATTTTAATCTTGGGGACCATCCTACTTGTTCCATGGCCCCACAGTTTCATGCAACCAGTAAAAGGTTTTTACATATCCTACACTGCAGCATAAACTAATATAACTTTTTATTTTGAAGCAGACATTGATATAATAAATAGCTTTACCTGCAGACACAAAAAGAACACTAAGGTAAATATAGTTTTTGCGTAGTGATGCAATAAACTTTTCTTTGCCCTTAATAACATGAATTAATATTATGTTCAGTAAGTAGTAGTTTGTTTAGTAATTTGTTCTGTGGTCAAATTCATTCTAGCAATGTTACATTTACATTTACACTAAAGCTTCATAAATGTGTAAGATTAAAAGGGGACAATCAAAGGGTATAAGCATTTATGGAGATTGGGCACTGCTTTTTGTTTCTTCCAATGTATCCTTTGCTTCTATATTTAATTTAAGAATTTCTGCAAATTTAATAGATAGGCAGATCTTTTTTTTAAAGGAAGGAAAAAATATATATAAACTAAAATTAATTCATGTATTTTTTTATTATTCTCAATTTATACATAAATTAATTTTAGTTAGAAAGTTCTATTATTATTGCTTTATTTATAGAGAGTTCCCTATATATGATTATATTTTTTAAAGGCTTACTATATTATTTACGGATAGTTGAACTAAATTTAAATAAAACTATATTTTTGATTCAATAGTTTGAAGTGGAACTGATTTTCAAAATCCAAAATACTCCGAACGTCTCTTTTATTTGCATTAATGACTAATGATAATAAGTTTTTAAAATATAACCAAAGAGGTTAGCCTTTTGTTGTGTATTGTCATATAATTGTTTTCTCCAAAGGAAACAATATACAGACTAAATGGTGAATAACAACTAATGATCAAGGATATGTTCTTTAAATTCTTTTTAGAGAATCACATTTTTTAAATAATTTATAGAGTTTCCATGTGTTAGTTTTAGCATTTTAAAATGATTAAATTTATGTTAAACAATTTCTCATGGAATCAGGTTTCTTGTAAAAAGAATGTCTTTTATAATAGTAAAACAAAAATAAACTTGAAATTTGTTCTTTTTTAGCTGGTTTCAGTCTCTTATAAAGTAGGCTGATAGAAAAAGCTTAATGATCTCAAATTATAAATTCAGAAACTGTTTTAAATTATCATTGATATGAATTTTAAATAATAAGTATTAAAGGTTTGTTTTCCCCTCTCTGCCTACTGGGATGAGATTCAGTAAGAGTTAAATTTCCACAAACACAAAAAAAGCATTAAATTATTAATCAATTATAAATGGCAATTATTTTTAAAATAAAAAAGAGTATTATATATACAAATTGAAATTATTAATGCGACTCCAACAGAAAACAGACAAGAGTAACAGTTAAAGGACCCATTCCAAAGCATTTATTTATTTATATTTCTGATCTCTGAGTTTTGACTATGATTTCTCAGCATACTTATCAGACATGTTCCATTCTTTTAAACCTTTAAGCTTATAAAAAAAACTTCAAAATATTTATGATAAGAGCCACAAAAACAAAACACTTGAAAAGAAAGAGAAAAAAAAAGGGAAAATTGGAAATGTGGCATAATGGGTTTATTTTAAGAATATCCATAGGATCTGTCCGTAGGAATTAGATAGTGGTCACATGTCACATGTGGTTTTTTGTAGCAAACATCATTCTCAAATACGAAACAATTATTAACACCACAATCACAATCTATGTCACTGTCTTTGTAAGTATTTGAAATTTGACTATGACCCATTATTAGAGTGACCCAAATCATTTTGTAGATTTGGATAAGATTTCATTAGCATCCAATAATAATAAAGTGTAGACAAATATATCAAAGAATATATTATCAACATTCTTTCACTGTTCAATACTTTGGTAACCATTATGTCCCTCTCTATCAATCTCTTTCCTTTCTTTCTCAAGTAAGAAAAATATAGTTTCACATTAATAAGCACTTTATAATATGGTGCATACTGTTTTTTTTTTTTTCATTATAATTGTTAGAAAATAGATTTTCAATGAATTAAATATCAAGAATGTCACTTTTAAAGTAATTATGTCAATGACAGACTTTAATAGTGACAGATCTTACTAGGAATGAAGAATCTGAACTCTAATAGATTCATCCTTTTCAATTTTTTTGAAAAATATTGACAAAAGTCAATGTTGTTAGTGATTAAAAATGGTTAATTTGTTTTGTATTTTTTGTTTACTCGTCTATGCAATCTTGTAATGTGAGAAAAATTAACTGTGATGACTCTAAATCAAGAGTTAAAATTACTTTCAGTTTTTAGTAAATTATTTTATTTTCAAATCAATCTCTTATACATACAATCATATATGAAGGACCGTGGTTTGTTTCCCTTAGTCTGTTGTGTCGGGATAATTAAATTATAAGGACTTTTTTTTTTTTTGTAATAGTTTTTTCAAAATGTAGTTATAATATTCATATATTAAGTTAGTTTTACTTTTAGAAAAAGCTTGGTTCAATTTTCTAATACTTATTAAGAAATTTATTCAAGTAACTCAGTTGAAATATTGAAACCTATTTAAAAGGTGTTTTGTCATCGCTCATCTGCTCAATGGTTAAGAAGGCTTCATTGGGTTGAACATTCAGGGCTTCAACGCAAATGCATCTTATTGGACAATTGTTAATGTGTGTTTGAAAATCTAAAATGTCCATATCTTAGATTTTTAGATAAATCCTACAATTTATAATGTATTTTCAAATTATAGAATCTATAATACATTTTATAATAATTTCAGATTATACAATTCAAAATAATTCCATAAATTTTCGGATTATACAATTCAAAAATAATTCCACAACCTGAACTTGTCCCACATCTATGCAAGAAGGTAGGAAGTGCTAAAAGAAATTCACCCTTCATGACTGATCGGTTCCAAACAATTCTTTAATTCGTATCTTTATTATACATTGTCAAAGAAAATCTGTAATTTCACTGATAATTAATAACTAAACAGACAGCACCAGTGTTGGCTGCTAGGAAACTCTTTAATGAAGTCACAAATGTATTGTGCAAGGACTGAAGCACTTTGCTTTTTAGCAGAATCTCTATTGTTACATTCCAGTCATTGTTTTTGTGTCGTGATGATATATATATTCAAGAACTAACCAAATTAAATTGCCTCGGGAGTTATAAAGAGCTGCTACAAAATTACCTTTTTATAAAATTATAGACAAAATCTGGGAGGTGACCATGACACCGGTGGTCCACACTGTTCCCTCTGCTGCTGACAGTTACCTTAAACACAGCCCATCCACAGATTTGTTTACACCAGCAGTGAATTTCCAAACCTTCATTATTCACCCTAACGGTCAAAAATATGATATACACCAATTAACAGCACAAACAGAGAATATTGGTATTTTTATTTTTATTTTTATTTGGCAAGGAACATACTAAAACACTGATAGTAAAGTAATGTAGATAATATAAGCAATGTCTTGATAGGCAAATCCTTACAATTATGTGAACACTAAGCAAAAGAGAATATAGCATTTTTTAACTAATCAACACGCGATTCTGAAATGAAGCTCAAATGTATTTGCAATATACAAGTTACCATCATTGTAAATACTATGTAAGAATAACAAAAATGCATTGGCCCTTCTGTAATCAATATAGAAACCGAAGGTCTGTGAACTGTGTACACTGCAATGATATTGTCTCAACTTTAGGAAGAAAGATATCAGATATAGTTTTTAACAATTTGTTAAAGATCAATATAATTGAGTATTTTCCTCTAATGAATGTGTTGATCAGGGGAGTAAAACAAAATCTTATTTCATACCCCAGGCAACTACAACGGTGAGCTTCAGTGATATTGATAGAAGTAAACTAGACAACTTGACCATGATAAGGATTCTTCTTACTGTTACTATTTGGAAGATTTATCAGCAGAAACCTTTTCATTCACTTTGGTAGAGCTGGAAGATTCTTCAGCTTCAACAAGCTTCCGAAGTCTTTCATGAAGTGTTCTTACTCTGTCCTCGGTTTTGCGAAGCTTTCTCCATCTATAGGCAGTCCAGAAACCAAGGCCACCATATACAACAATATAGGAAGCCCAAACATAAGGGTATGTTTCTGCATGCTCTTTGACTTTTAGATATTGATTTTGCAATGACTCTTTCAAGCCCATTGCAGTGCTGGCTGCTTGATCTTCCTCATTGTTCTGGATGGGAGGAGCGGAGCTTGTTGATTGTTGGTTTTGTTTTCGTTGGTTTTCCATGTCTTCTACTTGTATAGTTCCAGAAATGGATTATTTAAAGAAACTGCGAAAACATTGACATTTTTTAAGTATCACCTATTTTGAAAATGAACAAAACTCATTTAGCAAAACTAAGCAAAGGTTCCCAGGCATGCAGAATTCTTCAAACCCATTGCTTCCCCAAACTGAATTACTTGTCTCAAATATTTATTAGTGAAAATTTCCTAATCCCACAAATCCAAATACATAAGCAATAAAATGGTCGTATTTCAAAAGTTTCAATACCCAGCTTTCTCCCACTGAGATGTCTTCAAGTGTTCCTTCTATTTTAGAGCACAAAAGCCAAAAGTCTCAAACGGTGACATTTTCCTCTATGAAGAGCCAAGGAAGCATGGGGCAAAAGGGAGAATAAGCAAGCTAATTTGAACACTTAACAGTATGAAACATGCCAAGACATAACAAAATATATCTCAGCCCAGCATTCGATGTATCAATAAACCAAAAAGATGAGGACGGATATTCACATAAACAATGTTAATGTGGAATATTGCAAATATTTATTTGAAAAGATATGAAACAGCAGGCCAAAATACATCCCAAGCAGACATAACACATTTGGTTTCCCTAGATTTTTAAACAAAAAGGTTCAGATAAAAGGCTTCCAATGACAACGAAGCTAGGATCAATTGTTCAAATGTTCGGAAAAGGTCACCAGGAACACAAAGCTCCTGAGTCAACCAAAAAAGGCAGTTTTATATAAGCAGAATGAAAAATCTCATGCACAAAACACATAAGGAATAGGAGAGGAGTGAAGGAGATAGTAAAAAGAGATTTAACAATCCTGTCCGTAGTTCCAGAAAGTATATGACTGTAATAAAACATTCATACACTATCACCAAGCATTGTATTTTCCGTACTTGCTCTGCCATTGATCATAAAATTCATTGCACCAAAAATTACTGAGTTAAAAAGTTAACATAAAATGGCATCATAAAGCATGATTTCTGGTGGCTAATCTTAGCATTCTCATAATATACATGTTAACTATGTGATCTAGAAATATACTTCCACTGTCCCGGCTGAAAAGACAGAGCAGAAGATAAAAAATAAAAAATAAACAAAACCACAGAAATTGGCAAGAGCATTCCACCCTGATGTCAGTGTTGAAGGACAAGCTCTACATGAAGTGCAAGGCTTCATTTAACTAGCTTTCTCTAAAATAGAAATTGATCAAGAGTCCAGACATGAATCATACAGAAGAGTTTAAAGATAACCTTGCCCGCAAACAACATGCCAACATACTGCCTGAATTATAAATCGTTATGTGCAGAAATAAAATAAATAACTCTCATAGTGAGAAGCTTCTTTGATCAAGAAGGGCACTAAGTAGATGTATTATAAGTTATAAGTTCTAAACATGTGAACTTGGGAAACATTTAAAAGAATGCAACCTTATGTGCACCATACCAATCATCTTCCAATGTAAACTTTACACTGACATTTACCCCTTCAGAGTTACTAACCTAACATACTGTCTTTATGACACAAAATTATGCATAGTAGCATATATATCTACTATGCACAATGCAACTGAAGACAAAAACAATCTAGGTTAATGCTATGTGCATCCATATTGACCATCAAATAAAATTTCATTGCTGTTTAACAATACTTAAAAAGAAAACTCAAATCCATCAAACAACCTAGGTTATGATTAATAACAACGCAATTTCACTTTAACAACTTCCGAATCTATTTGGATCAAAATCTCCAAACGCACAAAGAAATATAAATTAAGAGAAAAATGAAAAATCTTAAAAATACATTAAAATTAGCTCTTAAGCAAACTAATTTATAGAAGCTTTTACATGCCAGTTCAATCTTGTTTTCAAGTCAGCAAGTTTCAGTTAAGGGTTAGAGAAAGACAGGTTCGAGCAAAAAAGTTCACTGCAACATTGAAAATGTTTGTCCAGAACCACAGAGAGAGACAGAATCACCACAAGAGACGACAAAGAGAGGTACCTGACGGTGAGGCCACGGTGGCGAGCGGCCGAGCTAGCTTGGTTGTGGCTATTGCAGTGCGGCGAGGAAGCTAGGGGTTTTGGGCACTGGGTAAGGCCTAGGTTCAATTTCCATAATTAATCGGAAAAAATTTATTATTAAAATTGTTTTTATTGGTTACAAAAGAACGTTTTACAATACAGAGACTTTTCTTGTATATATTGTATTATTAATTTTATTGAAGAAATTTTTTATAATTTTGTATTTAATGAATTATTTGCTAACTTATTCAGCATCATAATATCACTTCTATATCACTAAAATTTATAATTGTTCTAAATAAAAGCAAAGACTGCTAATATTTGATTGAATTTATCTTAATATTGTAATAATATTGTACTGTAATCGATTTTTAATTTAAATTAAGTATTTTTTTCCATTGGAAACACATTTGAATAATTTTTATAATTCAAAATTACAAATGTAATATTAAAAAATCTTTTATTAAGAGTTTACTGAAAAAGTTGCTATAGTATATTATAAAAAGTATATTACAGTACTATATATATATATATATATATATATATATATATATATATATATATATATATATATATTATACTATACTGAAGGTATATTTGAGATTTTCTTTAAAGAAAAAATAGTATTTTTAAATTGAATCTATTAAACGTTTTTATAAATGTATTATAATGTTAAGTGTGTGAATGGATTAATAAAACAATAGTTTAAAAGAAATCATATAATAAAGTTTTAAATCGTATTTCATTTATTAAAATTAATATGGGTAAATTTAAAATTTTATAAGAAAGTAATTAATAAATATTTTAAAAATCATTGAAATTTGTAAATTAGTAATAGACATAAATACTTTATTTGGTCCCAATTTTTGTGAACTATGTTTCGTTTGGTCCTCATTTTCTCGAAATATTCAAAATGGTTTTAATTTGTAAATTGTAGTCAATTTGGTCAATTTTACAGACGTCATTTAGATCGTTAACAGATGGTGAATAGTGACTATCACGTGTCACTTTGTGTTTTTTTTAACTTTTTCTTTTAATTTTTAAAAGGGTTAAATATGTTTTTGGTCCCTCAAGTTTCAGTGAATTTTGGAATTAGTCCCTCATCAAAACTTTATACCAATTTAGTCCTTCATCTTTCAAAATGTGTGAATTTAATCCTTTTAACCAAATTTTGTTAAGTTTATCTGACGTTTCAAGCACATTTCATGATAGTATTTAAGTTAACATTGAAGAAAAAATGTGTCAAACAGTGTAAATAATTTAGCCAAACATTATACTTTACTATTTGTTTGATAAGATTTTGCTTGGACAGATAATGATATACTTTGTGTAACAAATAATAAGCCTAGAGTATTCATGATACATATTGAAAACTTATAAATGTTTATTATCTTTGTGCAATGAATGTTTGTCTCTTCATTTCTTCTAAAAAGATCTCGTTTTGAAGTATCAACATGATCTCTTGGAAACATACAAACAACTTTTTTTAAAGGACTAAATGTTAATGTTACAGAGTTAGTAAGTTCTGTTAGGTCCTATGCTTTATGCTAGAGTTGTCTACCTTAGACCTCATAAGTCATGTTGTGTATGAGAATAGTTGCATAAACAAGCAACATGCATTTAATGTTGCATGAAAAACATTTAATGTATGAATGTGCTTGAACATGGTCACATTGAAGAAGATGAAAGCTTGTAAATTTCACAACGGCCCCAAAAAGGATTTAAAGGTTGTTAGATAGCGCAATGCCTCCAAATAGATTTGTAATAGCTCTTTTCTTTTCAGCTCTATATATTCTCATTGAAGAATAAGGTTGATGATGCTTACGAAATACTTCTTAATGCTTTCAAGTAATCCTTAGCCTTGTGTTTGTGAGGAAGAACATTATTTACATTCATAACAATATAAAAGAGTATTTATCATCTTATATCTATTTTAGGATGTTTATCTCTAGTGAGCAAAATCATGTAATCTTTTAGATCACTCTCTTAGTTCATCAAAATGTTTTAGCATAGAGTGGTTGAGTTCAAATAATATCAATACTTCGCTAGAAGTGTGTACACTAGTACATTTTACACTTTTTAACTCGGACTTTATGCCTCGGTCATAATGAAAACGAGGCATATAAACACGCGGTGGCAGTTTTGTAATTTATGCAACATTTTATGCCCCGGTTACTAATTGACCCGAAGCATAAACTAGTTTTATACCTCGGTTCTAAGAGACCCGAGGCCTAAAGCCTCTCCAAAATTTCCCGCTTCCTGCTTTAAATTTAAAACAAAAATTTTATGCACCGGTTGATATTGACCCGAGGCAGTAAGGCCTTATATTCCTCGGTTATTTGAACCTGAGGCAATACAACCCGTTAAAATGGCCAGCCTTAGGCCCAAATTCATTTCTTCAATCCTTTGGAAACCCTAAAGCCACAAACCCACCAAGCTGCTTCTTCACCCTTCATGCCCCAGACTCCCCTGCTTCTTCATCCTTCATGCGCAGACTCCATCAAACCTAACACTTCTCTTTCTCCTTCATTTCTATTCACCCTTCTCCATAACATGCTTCTTCCATCTTCTTCTCATTTCAACCTCGCAACTCATAACAGCGTGCGTGGAATGCTTATTGGCCGCGAGGGCGCGACGAGTTTGGCGAAACGCGGAGAGGACGACGAGGGCGCGTGCGGGAGGGAACCACTTGCTCAACACAAAACACATAGAAAAAGAGAAACTCACAAATCTGAGTGTGGTTGAAGATTGATTGGACCAGACCCTTCCACATCTGAATCCCTAACCGAACCCTCTAAACCAGGCAATAGCGATGGTTGGAGCACCAAGAACGTTGCTCCTTCGCGAGCCATGGCGGTGGTGTCATGCTTGGTGGCGCATTCACTCTCGTGCGAAGGCGAGGTGGAGATCGCTCTCCGATTTCTCAGGAACGCGAACCCTTTCTTTTCCCCTCTAATCGACATTCACCAACCCCCAACCTTCGACAATTTCCACACTCCCTTCCTTGTCCTTCATTCATCTTGTTTCCAGGGGTAAAATCCAGTAATCAGTATTGTATTGTGATGGTTTGATAGTCTCTGTTTTGGTGATTTTGTGCAGGTGATTGAGATTGGGTGGTGAGGTTTGTTAGGAACCATAACCGGTGATTGAAGGACGCATTCCAGAACCCCGTTTTTGATTTTTTTTTTTAAATTTTAAACGTCTTAGGCCTCGGTTGCATTAGAACCAGGGCAGTATAATAGAGAGATATGGCTTCGATTCTCGGTAGAACTGAGGCATAAAATGGATTTTCTGTCTCGGGTAACACCCGAAACCAAAGTCTAATCCTTTTTGGCCTCATTCTCATATGCCTCGGTTCTAAAACCGGGGTATAATAGCAAAAATAACCGCAGCCAAATATCTTTATTGCACTAGTGGTATGTCCAAAGAATACACGCGTAACTTAGCCAGAAGTGGTTATGTCCAAAGAACACTTATAGCTTATTTAGAAGTGTTTATGTCAAAACAATACTTGCTTTTTATTCAAAGTGGTGGGTCCAAATAATAGTTTCATCTTGCAACGTTAGTCTACATCAGTAGAAATTTGATCAGGTTATAAAAAATTGGACATAATCTTACCTTGTTATACGAATACTTATAAAAATAACTTGCATAAATCTCTTTATCTATTATCTTGTATATTGCATGCTATTTGTTTGGATATAATTAAATTAAAGAAGGAAAAGTTTGAAAAAACTATTTTTTAAAAAAAATGTATTTATCTTGTTAAAGTTATTTTTGACAAAACTTCATTAGTTATCACATGCATAAAACCAAGCTTTGTGATAAGTTTTTGGAAAATTCTAAGTACAATATTCAAACCTTCATTCTATTTAGCTTGTGTTTACACATTAACAAATTTACATGGATAAATCCTATCGTGACCTATCAAAGAAATAAGCAATGACAAAAAATAAAGCTGAAAAATTGATTAATTTAAGGCTCTATTAAGTTTCAATTGCCTCATATATTTGAGTATATTTTCAATTGAATTTCTATTAAACATTTTATCATTTTTTGAATTCTCAAAATTTATATCTTTTTCAATTGAGTCTCTACTATTTAATTTTTGCATTAAATGTGGTTATTATCTAGTCTGTCATCTTGTTTACTTGTCTCCACATGCTAAAAAATGTTAATTTTCATGATTAATATAAACGATATTAAAATTAAAGTAAAACGACAAGTAAATTTTATTTCTTTGATTGAAAACATGTTAGAAAATAAGAGATAATGCTTGTCACCTATATCAATGATGGTGACAATTAAGGCTTACCAAAATGAAATGAACTACACTACATTGTTAAAAATTGCAGTGAACTTTAAAATAGTTCACTTGAATTGAACTGGACTAAAAAAATAGTTCAGACAAACTAAATTATTTGTTATTCTAAGAAACTGAATTGAACTGCATTAAATTACACTACAATAAGAACTGAATTGTTTTCTGAACTTAACTATTTTTGAACTAAATTGCATTATTTTGTAACCGAATCGCAATATTTTGAACCAAATTGCACTATATTTGAACTAAACTACACTATTTTTGAACTGAATTGCACTATTTTTGAACCGAACTACATTATTTTTTAATTGAACTGCACTAGTTTTTACCAACCTTTTCTATGCTCAGTTGACGATGTAGCGATACAATGAGGTAAAGGATAAATTCCAGAAGTAGTTGGTGTAAGAGTTTCTACAATTTCTGGCAAATATTAAATCCATCTGATTCATCTAATATTAATTGAGAGTTTGGGAACTGTGTCATAGATGGAAAGATGTAACCTTAGTGCATTATAACCAATCCAATGGAAATAAATGTAAAATAGAACAAAGTTTGGAAGGGATTATATATAACAATTAAAAATATTGTCATTGCGACAAATATCTAATTTAATGATTAAAAATACTATGAAACTATGGAATGAGTTTATATAAACTACTTTGGTATTTTCTAGTCACTTTTCTCTTTTTCCTTTGAATGTTCTATAATTGACCTAATTTTCAATGTTTTTTGCATGTATTGTCCACAAAATGTTTAGTCAGATGAGAATATAGCCAACCAATTTGTTACTTAATACATTTTTAGTTAAATTTCCAAAATAGCAATGTTGGAGATATACTTCAAAATTATACAATTATACACATGCTTATAATATCACTTTTCAGCTTATATCCAAATTTAATCACCATAAACAATATTATACTAAATAGATGTTATTTGACTGAAGATAATGATAGAAGACTATCTCCTAAATATATAAAAGAAAAAATTGAGGATGAGCTTTTAGCATTAAAAGGACATGAGACATGAAGATCATACGATTAAAGAATAATTTATATAATTAAATTTATTAATTAAATTTAATTATGTAAAATGATCCAACTTATCTTTTTTTATTATCTTTTGGTATCTTTGTTATCTTTTGATATCTTTGATATTTTTTGATATCTTTTGTTATCTCTTTATATCTTTAATATCTTTTGTTATCTTTGATATTTTTGGATTTCTTTTGTTATCTTTTGATATCTTTGATTTCTTTTTATATCTTTGATATTTTTGGATATCTTTTGTTATCTTTTGATATCTTTGATATGTTTTGTTATCTTTGATATCTTTTGGTATTTTTGATATCTTTGATATTTTTGGATATATTTTGTTATCCTTTGATATTTTTGATATCTTTTGATATTTTGGATATATTTTGATATTTTCCATTTTTATCTTTTATCCTCTATCCTTTAAGGTTTATAAATACCAAGGTCTACAACATTTGTAATCACTTTTTCAGTAATTAATAAAATGAGTTTATTAAAGAGAAGATTCTCTTGTTCTTGACTTAGGCCTCAAGGTTCTTATTAAAGACAAGGATCTTTGTGGCAATCTTCTTTGACTTATCAAAGACTGGGATCTTTAGGGTATCAATATTATTAGTTTTTATCAAAGACATTGATCTTTGTGGCAAACCTTCTCCAGACTTATCAATCTTGGATTGGATTGTGGCGTCTAGACTTATCTATCTTTGATTGTAGTGTCTACCCTTTTGATTGTGTTCTTATCAAAGAGGGACCTCTTGGTAGCGAATCTTAATTTGCTTATCAATCTGTTATATTGTAGCGCATTCCATCTTTGTCTTATTTCGCGTTCTTTACTCTTATTCTAATTGTTCTTTATAGAAGATATTCAAATTCTGAAAAGATCGTCATCTTTCCGGTAAGGATCGTATCATTTGTCTTTGATAAAAACCTAATAATATTGACGCCACAAAGATCATATTCTTTTCTAAGTCAAAGAAGATTCACCACAAAGATCCCAATCTTTGATAAGAACCTTGAGGCCTAAGCCAAGAACCAAGAGAGTCGTCTCTTTAATGAACTAATTTTATTAATGATTGAAAAAGTAATTACAAATGTTGTAAACCTGGTATTTATATGACTTAAAGGATAAAAGATAAAAATGGAAAAATATCAAAAGATATCCAAAAATATCAAAAGATATCAAAGATTACAAAAGATATCAAAGATATCAAGGATACGAAAAGATATCAAAGATATACAAAGATAACAAAAGATATCAAAAATATCAAAAGATATCAAAGATAATAAAAGATATAAAAAGATATAAAAAATATCAAAGATATCAAAAAATATCAAAAGATAACAAAGATATTAAAAGATAACAAAAAATAATAAAAAAATGTTATGATGGATCATTTACATAATTGAATTTAATTATATAAATTATTTTTTAATTATATGATCTTCCTGTCTCATGTCCTTTTAATACTAAATGCTCCTCCTCAAGTTCTTTTTGTATATATTAGGAGATAGTCCTTTATAATACCTTCCATTCTAAAGGGAGGTTCTCCTCAACTTCGTGTCATATGAAGATTCATTCACTATTGTATTGGATAAAGAGATAATCCTCTATAACATAATGTGTTTACTATGGAAACTTTTTCTTATACCTTTCTAAACCCGGTTGTACTTCCATAAACATAAATCCCTACACTGACAACATCTCCCTTTAATCAAACCATTATAACCTTTCCTTTCCAAACCACTATAATTTATTACTTATTGTTATTATTAATATTTTAGTAAATTTCATTGTTGTACTTTGAGGAAAATGAGAGGAATGTGCTCTGCTTCTTCAACATAGCTAAAAGAAAATTCAACAAACATTTGTCCAAAAATCTAAAGTGCTAATCATAACATTTGAATAGAGAGAAAACACAACAACTAATTTGCAGATTTGACTAAGAAACAAGGTAGGTGTATTTGTAGAACATGATAGAATCACATTGGAGTATTTTGTCTAGTTACTTCTTATTGATGTAGTCTTGTCACTACCATATGTTTTTCGAAACTTCTACACTTTGAATGTGTAGTGTGAGTTTAGATTTTGGTGTTTGTGTATGCTACTTTTGCCATTAGAGGAGTCTGAAAATGTTAGCTTCCAAAATGATAGTCGCAATGATGGATATCGATGGTGACGGTGATGACGACCTCGGTGATCTCACCTGACCAACGCTGAAATCCTCGAAGAATTCGGTACAGAGAACGCATTCTGGTTCCACTGCAACAAGTTCTCAATGTTATTCTTCGAGGAGTACAGTCTGATCAACCACCAAATAAACTCCTACAACCACTACATCAATGTCGGCCTCCAAAGAACCTTCGATGGCTTCGGGGATTTGGTCGTAACGCTCGACTTTGACCCTTCCAAAAAGGAAGTGTCCACGTGTTAGGACGGTAAGTTAAATAACCAAGAGTTGAATATGCTTTTGTGACACACGTGGCTTTAGAAGACGACCTACGCATCGAAAATGAATATCTTGGTTAAAGATTAGGTAGGAAAAATAGAGTATCGGTGTTGTTTTAATGTGTGTGTGGGTAATGTAGGTTTGTTACCTGTGTTAAAGCAATTTCTTATGTGTGTTTGTGTGGAATTGTCGGTGTATGTTCCAAACAAGATTCAGAGTGATAAGTTTAAGACTATGAAGGAAAAGTTCCTTGATAAGGAGATTCTAAAGGAAGACGAGAAAGAGATCATCATTAGGAAATTCAATGTCATGGTCAAGTCAGATTTATGTTGGATGATAAGTGAAATAGATGATTGTGAGTTTGATCATGGAGGTTATTTTCTCATCAAGGGTGCCGAGAAGGTTGGTTTGTATTTAATTTTTAATGACTTTAGGTTGAATTTAATTTCTTGCTTTGATTTTCTAGGCATTTTATTTGTTGAGTTTTGCAATAACTAAATTTAAAATCATATTTAGCAAATTTTCTAAACGTGAATAAAAAATTCTCTATTGATCGTTATTACGTGTTTGCAATGCATTTCTTTAATGTTTAGGGTATGTTTAGTGATATAGAATTTGTTTCTTGTGAAAAATCTTCTTCATAGACTTTTATTGCACATGAGCAATTGTATTTAAAGAGGCTTTGGGTTACAAACAATCCAGGTTGGATGATAGCCTACAAGTCACAGATAAAGAGAAATATGATGGTTCTTAGACTGGTAGGCAATTCTAGGAATGAAGAAGGGGAAAATGGAGACATGTTTCTTACTGTGTATTTTTTTTTTATCTGTTGAGGTTCCTGTGTGGGTACTATTTTTCGTAGTTGGTGTCAAATCTAATAAAGATGTTGTAGATCTCATTGGTTGTGATAATTATAATATTAGAATTCATAATATTCTCCTTGTGTTTGTTTATAATGCTAATGAGAAATGTGGCACATTTTTTAGGGTTAGGAATGCATTTCAATATTTAGAGAAATGTATAAAAAGTGTCCAATTTTTGCCTTCTAAGTCTATTGAGGAGTGCCTTGAAATATATGTCTTTCCAGGAATAGCGGTTTAAACGTAAAGGTGTGTTTCCTTGCATATATGGTGAAGTGTCTCTTGCTGGCTTATACTAGTCGCAGAAAACACGACAATAGGGATGATTTCCGTAATAAGAGGCTTGAATTGGCAAATGAGCTTCTTGACCGTGAGTTGAGAGTGCATATAGCACATGTTTGCGAGAGAATGTCCAAGGCATTGCAAAGGGATCTCTATGGAGATAGAAATGTACGCCCTATTGAGCATTATGCTGATGTGTCAATAATTACAAATGGTTTGCAAAGGGCATTTTCAACAGGAGCATAACCATGTCTGTACAAGAGGATGGAAAGGATTTATGGTGTTGTTGCAATTGTTAGGCGCACTAACCCCTTAGAAACCATTGTTGAGCTAAGAAGAGTGAGGCAACAAGTTCAGTACACGAAAAAAGTTGGGGTTGCCAGATATTTGTAAGTAACTTCAAGTTATTATTATATTATTTTCTTTCTTAATTCATGTTGTTTGTTACACAAAGTTGTGACTTATTCTTTTCCTTTTTTACTTGCTTTAATTTATTATAACATGTGTTTGCAGTTGCAGGCATCCTTCTCACTAGGGCAAGGTTTATTTTCTCTTTACCCTAGATGATGAAAGTTGTGAACTAGGAAAAAATATGGTTGTCACGGGACTAGTAAGCATTAATGTATCTAATGCATCTGAATCTATATTGCCTATATTGTTGGATTGTGGGATGGGAGAACTTGTCAATGATACTAAAACTCATCTTGGAAACAAGGACAAAGTCTTCTTAAACGGTGATTGGGTTGGAGTGTGCCCTGATTATAGTTGTTTTATGGCTAAGCTACGAAGTAAAATACAAAAAAATGAACTACCTAGGTTCACTTTTAATGTGTTGTGTATGCTCTCCTAGTCACATTTTATATATCTTTTGGAACTTTCTTTTAATTTGAGGAATGAATGGATCTCGAGTTGTGGGCAAAGGCTTTTGCTATTGAAGTTATATGGTTTTAATTTTGCCTATAGACCATCAATTCTAGTGAAGGTCAATAGGTTTTATAGCTTAATGCATGACAACCTACCACATAAATGATGCATCATTAAAAGATATAGTTATTGTTTAAGCATTTGGAAACTTATGTCTACATTGGGTAATTTTGTAGATAAGTTTATGTCATTGTGAGAACTATAATTGTTAATGAGTAACATGTGGTAAATGCTTTACCTGCATCACATGAATGGTTTAACTATTTGGACACTCTTTTCTTAGTGAATGATTTTATTGTTTGAAGACACATTCCTCTGTTGGGCTTTCAGTGGTTTATCTCTCTATGTGCATCCATAGCTAGTTGTTCTATCAGGCTTTGTGAACATTTTATTCATGTGATTATATTGTTTTCTGCTTGTCCTATCATTAAGTTTATTGGGGAACATACTTTTTTGTCAAACATTCATTCTCTCACTCTCCTCGTAGCGATATTTGCAATATGTCAGCATGAAGTAGTTTTGCTGATTCTATTTCTTTTGAACCTAGTGATTACTACTCTCCATTGTATATGGAAATCAAGAGACATCAGTCTCAACATGAAGTGTGTATATACTCTGATGCAAGAAGAATTCCACGTCCTCTTTTAGTAGTTGATAATCTCTTAAAAATTAAAAGATTTAAATCAGAATGTTATTTTTTCCTTATTCTACTAAAAGAAGGTGTTGTTGAGCTAATTGGACCTAAAGAAAAGGAAGACTGTTGTATTGCCTGAGGCGTTCAATATTTATTTGGAAAAGAGGGGGAAAGATATGTCAAGTACACGCATTATGAACTTTATATGTCTTTCTTATTGGGTTTAAGTTGTTCACTTGTCCAATTTGCCAATCATGACCATGCAAGAAAGGTGCTCTACCAATCTCAAAAGCATTCCTCATGCTCGTAGCTTCCTTATTATTAAGTTTCTTTTCATCTGCCTTGGAGTGATCTATTAAATTCTCTCTAATTAAATTGAACTTTTGTGACCTTTCTCTAGGTTTTCTAGTGAAATTAGGGCTAACCAAAATGAACTGAATTGCACTGCATTGTTAAAAACTACAGTAAATTAAAAAATAATTCACCTGAACTGAACTAAAAAATAGTTCAGACAAACTGAAGTGAACTGTTTGTTATTCTAAGAAAGTGAACTGAATTGCAGTGAACTACACTACAATATAAACTAAACTGAACTACTATAACCTAACCTGTTTTCCGAACTGGACTGTTTTTAAAGCTAGAGTTTAGCTAACAAGGAGTATCAAGCTAAAAGGAGTTTTGCTAAGTCATATCAAATGTGAGGACAAAAAAAAAATTCTATTTATTTATTTATTTATTATTATTATTATTATTACAATATACTTATAAAATTTTAAGACAAAATTTTACAATGATATCTAATTATACTTAAAATATTCACATATATATATATATATATATATATATGTATGTATTTACAATATTATATACATCTTATATCCACACAGTTTAGTACATCCTATATTTCCTACACTAGAAGAGGAAAAAGTGTTATTTATTTACATTTCCCCCCTCATATACTGGTTTTCAAATAGGTGGAGAGAAAAGGTTATGGATAGGATTCACTTGGACTGTTGGGGGTAAATAGAAGGTAACTTCGATTTGTCCTTCGATGACAATCGACACGTTTGGAGCAGAGAGAAAAGTAATAATAGAGTTTCTTGTTCCTTGAAATGTTACAGAATTATTTACTGCATTGGTTTGCCATGCATTCCCCGGGAAAACAACCACAATGTCGACGAAGAATGGATCAGGCATGTTTGGAGCAGTCATCTATGATAAGGTTATAAAATTTTGTTTTTCACACACAATCATAAAATAGGGAAGTGAGACAAATATCACATAAAAAATACAACATATCATAATAAGATAAAATAAAATGAAAATTCTCCCAAATCATAAAACTGGATTTTATCATACTTTATAAAGATATTGATTAATTTTGTAGTGACTAGTCAGGATAAATGAGCTCATGGCCAACAAAGTAACTCAATAACATCTCATCTTGAGCAATACTAACTCGTTTAAATCTCCAAGGTTATACCTTCAACTACAATAATCAAATCTTTATTTATCATAAATTTTATTTCAATATTAAACCATATAATTATATAAATAAATAGATAGGATCAATGAATAGTTAAAATAAATATAAATAAATAGAAAAGATCAGTACGAAACTAGAGATAAATATAAATAAGTAAATGAGAATAAATATAAATTGAATAAATATGACTAGTGCATAACTGGAGATGAATATAAATAAATAAATAAATAGGAATGAGAACTAAATATAAATTAAAATGAGGTTAGGGATACCTCACTTAAAGGTAAATATAAAAGAAATAAATTATGAGGAGATAAGAAAAATAAAAGTCAAAAAATAGAATGATAAATGTCTCCTTCCTTTACTTAAAGATTGAAAAATGTCTGAATAAATGTACGATTCAACTCTTATCTCTCCTTTTGAGTCTCAATGTTACGTTTCCCTTCTTCTAATGTGCTTTTCTAACTCTTAGATCTTTTCTTTTTTTTTTTTGCTCTTCGCTTTTCCTCGTATGGCTTTCACTGCATTATCTCTTTATATAGATGCTTTGAAGATTCAATCATTAAATTCACCCAATCCTATCTTAGATTTGCAGTACAGGAATAAGAATCTTATTAATTGAAATTCTATACATTACTGAATGTTGTCTTGCATCATTTATTCTAAAAGATAAACTTATATTATATATATACATATACTTTAAAACGTAAATGTAATCTATTATATAATGTTTATAACATTATGATATTAAAATATATATATATATAAATATTATACGTATATATATATATATAATATATAATATTTATAACATTATGATATTAATATATATATATATATATATATATATATATATATATATATATATTAAATATTATACCTACATATATTCTGATATATAATATTTATAATATTAATATATATATATATATATATGAAATTTATATATTTTTATAACTGAAAAAAATAATTATAATTAGTTAACCATTTTTTATATTAATATAATGAAAATATTGTGGTATAAATTTTGAGATGTTACCGTATAAGTCTAATATTATTTTATTTCCGGATTCATTTTGTTTTACTGATACATATCACTAATCTGTTTTCTTTTTCTTTAGCCACAGGCAGGTTTTAGGTGCAAATTTTATTTTCTTTAGCTAGTTTGAGTTCACTAACCTTGCTAACCATTTTACTTGGTAAGCTATTGGTGTTAGTTGTTGCAGGTGTTGTTATTCGTATTACAATAGTTGTCTTTAGGATATTATGAGATGTTTGTTTTCTATTTTTGGTTTTTTCTTCGTTGATTTTACATTTCAAAAAGCCATATTAATGATTGTACATCATATACAACTAAGATACAAGTTTTGTTTCTTCCAACTTAGTATTAAAGCACCTAATCTCGAGAGCTGGATTTTCATTGCTTAATATATTGTAACTATCTACATCACATGTAAATATTCAAAGGGATCATTCTCGAACAAACATCATAAGTTACAAAACAAATCACTCTAAAATTAGACAATTACGAGGTGAAAGGGAAAATGTAGAAACTGACTTGTTTCAGAAGAGCTGCCTTTGATGAATATGGTGACCAACACAACAACAAGAATAAATTAGACATAAAATGATCATTGTCATTTAATACTTTATCTAGGGGATGTATTAAATTCATAAATCTCCTGAAATTGAAAAAGATAAGTTAGTGGAGTAAGTTGAAACTAATAAAAGTTTTTACCATAGAAAATTTATCATGCAAGTGATTCTACTATTTCTTCATACTTTACCTCATACAGGACAATAAATGACATGTTTAACTAATAGCCGCTAGGAAAATAAGTTACATGTTTAATATAGTAAATTACTTTGTGGTGGAAAATGTAAATGTCACTAGTGTAAAATAGGCTTTTTATACCGGTTAAAAAAGGCTTTTTATACCAGTTCTAGCATCGATATAAATGCAGGTGGTATAGAAGGTTTGATCTTTCTACATCGGTTCCATGGCAAGTATAAAAAGTTATTTTTTTTATACCATTTCTAAAACCGGTATAGAAAGTCCTCTTGAAAATGAAAAGTCATGTAAGAAAAAATGACTTACTATGCCGATTATAGTTCCAACCGGTATAAAAAATTACACATTTTACACCAAGTATGACCTCAACCGGTATAAAAAGTGATTTCTTATTTTTTATGAAAAATTCGTTTATGCTTCTTACCACATACCAAACCTGTATATAATTACCCAAAACATCCAGAAAACAAATCTCATTCAATTTAATATTTACATGAAATAGAATCTAATGTTTATATAAAATATAATACTACTCCAAAGCGAATTACTATATAAGTCATAAAACACCTAACATCATCTTACATACCGTATATAATTACCCAAAACATCCAGAAAACAAATCTCATTCAATCTAATATTTACATGAAATAGAATCTAATGTTTATATGAAATATAATACTACTCCAAAACGAATTACTATATAAGTCATTTACATCATCTTATATAAACACTTAAAAGAAACGAAGCCCACTGCTCACGAACTTCCTTCAAGACTCCTTGATCCATCGGAGATGTGTCATTGAAAATCTACACAATGAATAGTTGAGTCAACAATCTTTTAGTGATAAACTGCTAAGAGAGAACCAGCTGCTCTCCTAACCCCAAAACTACCTTGAAACTTTTCAAGAATCTGTTCATGCCCTCTCCATTCTTTGATTTTCCCCCCAAATAAACCTTTCTTTATCTCTTCTTAGCATGACTACCACATCCTCCTCTTCCATTCTCAAACTGCCAGCAGTCAATTGTCATTTCGATCCCACTACTCTTTCCTCCTTCTTTACACTTGTTTCTTTCACCTCGTACACCTATAGGTCTATTTAGGCCCATCAATACTAACCCTCTATAGATTCCACCTTGTCCTCAAGGTGAAAATCTGGGAAAACCTTATCCAGAACACTGCTGCCTCACATATATCCAGAACCACTTATCCAGAACTCCAACTCAAATTCTTTGGATAAGCACTTGTAGAAAAGAACTCCAACTCCACCTGAATTGGGAATTTATTGTGATGTCTCACTAAGGCAAAGTTCTATAAAGAAAGACTCAGATGCTACCATGAGAAAAAAAAAATAGCATTTACTATGAGAAAATTTTTGTTTAAATATGCTTTTAGTTATAGTTTTAATTTAACTAAAACAATTGAAAGTTTGTTTGGATAAACAAACTTTATTTTCAAGTAGAATCTTAATCCTGAAAGCCTTAGTTACCTTTTATCCACAAGAGATATTCAGTATTTCTTAGTTATGATAATGTATTAAATTAAACTCATAATGAAATGAATACCTCAAAAATGTGTTCACTGCTCTTGAGACAGTTTCTACCAATTACACAAACTGTTCCGCCTGAACCACCACCAGTTATCTTGGCTCCATATAAAGTTCCACCTTCATATTTAGATTCAACACTGTGCTGCAACTCTTGCACTAAATGTACAAGCCTATCTGTTTCATCAGAGCCAAGTCCACAAGCACTGTAGCTGTAGTTGCACTGCATAAGATAGTTAAAACTCAATCACTTTCCCCGATTTGTGGTTTGGTGTTCTTCTTCAATTCCAATGCCAAAGTTAATATTCAAAAAGAGGACAGGAAAATAATTTTCTATCAAACAAGTAATAAGTCTGTTAATTGCATTTTAATTCAATTAACAATAAATAATATAGACATTCAACTAACTATTCAGATCTTCCTGTTATACAAAAAATGTTAAAAGGAAGTGAATGATTTATTATGGACAGACATTATTCATAAGATGTAAAAAATTGAATTTAAAATACTAAAAATAGGAACCAAAGCCAATATTATCATGTGTTCATCCAAAATTATTATCATGGTAAGTTGATCAACTGAAGCTGTAGATGTACCTGATATAGCAGTTCTCCTAAGGATGCAAGCTGATAGGTTGAAGATGCAGATGATAGAAGTGCTTTGAAGGTCTGCAAAAAATATGATGGATAATTAATTAAAATTCAAATAATTATTATAGGAAAAAGACATATACTTGCTTCATGATACCAGGTGAAAGTTACGAATATGAAAAAATGTGTTTAAGAGTCAACATCTCTTGTAGAATGTGAATTTGGTGTGACAAAGTATTCAAATATACCATCCTATGATCTACATAATATAACAGTTATTTGCCAAATATAAAGACCGAGTTATAGAATCTCACACACTGGCATGACTACATAATTAACTTTCCAAAAAAAAGAAATACAAAGAAATTTTCTGAAGTATAAAATTACGACATGAGAGTTTTGCTGAGACTTGTACATAATAATTGGGCAAAAGAATGCAAAAACTAGAACTAATCATCAGTTACTTGTAACCAATTTAATTATTTAATGAAGTCCTCACCTTGACTCGAAAGTTTTCATAGATTGGATGCGTTGTGGGAGCTTTAACTACGTAAGTACGCTTGTAATCAATAATAGTGACAACATCATTATGATTTTCATGTTGCTCAAAAATGTCTCACCAACAATGGACTCTGGAAGAGACTTAGCATAAAGAGCATCAAATCTGCAAACAAAAGTGAATAATACTTAACTTCCAAAATAGTAAGGATTAGTACTGATATCTAAAAGAGAAAGTAGAAGAGATTGAAAAGGGTCAATACAATGTTTAAGCATAATAATGATCCAATTAACAAGATAATGAGACCATTTTATAATACTCCTCGAAGTCATTGCATAAACAATCATAGGGTGATTATTGGTAAGTATCCTAGTAGTTCTATATGCAGAATTAATTTATCTGACATAATAATCCACTCATGATAACCTTTTTTATGGAAAAGAGAAAAAAGGATTTACCTATGATAAGTGATCTAAACATTAATTTTTATATAACTTACAATCATGCTTTTTAATTTATTAAAAAAATAATACTTAATTATACTTAACAATCACCCACTAATAAAAATTTGAAATTTAGAACTATCACACACAAAAAGTTTACAAACACAGAGAGGGAACTAGAATAAGCAACTAGAAAGCAAGATCAAATGACGTACTTTCAGATGCATTTCTATGTAACTCCATTGGGGAAATTCTGACTGAGTTTTTAGCTATGCAGAAGCACATGCATGGAAAGTTGGTTGAACAAAAGAATGAAAGCCCATTTCCACCGCCCTCATTAACGAGATTCATAAATGCTTCTGTAAAAATCACTTGTTAATTTGCATTTGTAGAGAAAAAAAAGATTACCAAGGAATCTCTATTCCTTCCTCGCCATATCCTACCTCCCATATTGGTAATTGAACCCTGGCATATATTTCATTTGGTTATCGGATTACTCTGCAAAAATAAACATATTCTCCAGAACTACAACATGTAGAGTTCATATAAACCAAAAACTAATTATGCCTTGGATGTATTAGTAGTATTGCCAATGAAGTATTTAGTGTGAAAGCTGCGAAGTTCCACAAGAACTAAGCAATCATTATACTAACAAGTGATATAGGCTGAATTTACTACAGAAAAATTAAAATATATAGATAGTTAGATGAAAAGGGTTAAAAAAGATTTATATTAGTAAATTATTTAGAAATCAAAAAGTCATTAAACTCAATACCTCACTGTAACGTGCATGGCAACGGAAAATTGAGTTTAATCTTTTACAACTAGAAAAGAAGAATCACCAGCACCATCTTTGTTCTGAAATGGGAAAGAAAAGCTACATGTCTTATTCACTTACTATAAGAAATATCACATTCTAAGTGAACCATGAAACAAGATTCTCTACTGATAATTGATACTTACCTTCTCATACACACTACAAATTACCACCAGAATGAGAAACAACGACAAGACCATCACCTCCAGGGACACAAGCAATGCATGTACAACTACTGTTCAATTCAAAATACACCAATTAAGAGTTTCAATCGGCATCTTTGGCATAACGTTCCAACACATTAAATTAAAGCTCTAGAAGTTAGCCATATACTTATAAAAACACACAATTCATATATCTAACTTCTCTGCCACTCAATGTAAAGCATTACAACCACTGATAACAACATTCACATAATTTACCGAGTTAATGAATAGATTTAACACAAATCTCAAGCAACAGAATTCCAATTTCGATCGACCAGCAGCATTCAGTACCCTAACCATCACATTAACAACCATCCATTAAAATTCTACCGTGGTTTCCTAGGGTTTTGAGGCAGAGAGAATTGTGAACTGAAAACCTAAACTTAAACCTAATGACAAATCTTGATAGAGGTACTAATCCGTTGTGACTGGGCTGTTTTTCTGCACGGTAATCGGTGAATCTCAAAAAGGGCGTTGAAGTAAATGATAGATTGGTCGGGCTCAAGCGCATCAATGACAACGAAGCTCGTGACGACGAAGTCGCAAGGCGCGATTATGGAGAACAGGGGAGTCGTCATCATCATCCTTGAGAAGAAAAGGAAATGTCATCGTCGTCCTTGAGAAAAAAGAGACGAAGCGCCAGGCATCATTGTCGTTGAGAGAAGGGAAGCATCATCATCGTAATAGAATTGAATTTGGGTCGATGTTATCTTAAAATCAACTTAACCTTTCTAGCGGTTAAGAAAATTAACACAAAGTAGAATTATTTCTAGCGGCTTACTTTAACCGCTAAAAAGTCATAATCACTAAAAAATATTTTTTTTAGTGTATAATATTTCTTTTAAAAATTAAAAAAGAAATATATATATATATATATATATACACGAAATTTATACCAATTCTAGCTATAATTGGTATAAAAAGTTGTTTTCAATATTGTAAAAAATGTTATCGCATTAATTTTTATACCTATTGAAAGTATAATTGGGATAAAAGATCTCACATTATTTACAAAATTGTCATCCGTCTCTTATTTTATACCTGGTGGATTTGAACAGGTATAATAATGTAGGTATAAAAAGCTTATTTTGCACTAATGTGTTAACCTTGATTGATTTTGAGATGAAGTAATAAGTGAAGCAAAGAAGTATCAATTATTGGGTCTTTGTTATCTCAACGAAAAACCTAAAAAGTAAATGTTATTTGGAAAGCTAAAACAGAAGTGAAATTGGTGCTCAAAGAAAAAAAAGCAAACACTCTCACAAGAAGAAGTTAGATTGAGAAACCTGGAATCTTACGGTGTTGATGCCGACGAAGAGCAACGGTGGACAGTGGACAACACGAGAAGTGGTTCAATTGTGAATTGGGCAGTTTCTATATTGGACAGAAAATAATAAAATACTAGTTTTAATTATGGACAATTAGCTGAACTTAATTTTCAGGAGTTCAATTTTTGTTAAACTCAATTGTATAATAGTTCAGTTCAGATTTTGTTATATGGTTCCGTATTTATATTTAATTTAGTATAATTAATCCAAAGTTTAGTATAATTCAATTAACATTGTCCTGACAATGTTTTTGGCTAACAAAAAATAATTAGTCACTATAATGATCAATTTAGATATAAATTTATAAACTAAAAATTATTGATAATTAAAATAGTTTTAAAAAATTATAATAGGTCTCTAAATTGGTAACTAAAATAGTTTCTATTATAAATTAGTTTCTAAATTGGTCACTAACATTATTTACATAGGTTTTGGCTACTAAAAGAATTGATCTCTAAATTAATCTATAATTACAAAATTGATTTCTAAATTAATTTCTAAACATATTTTTTGTCATAAAATCAGTCGATATTTAATAATTTTCTTGCAGTGAGATAATGACATGGAAGTCATAAAAAAATATGACGACCTCGTTATCAAACTCATTTTCAATGAAAATAATTAATAAAACTTATTTAATAATTGCAATATCATTTTATATTAACCACAAAAACAAATAAACTAGAGATGACATGAAAAATATAAAAGATTTGTGTATTCAATTGAAAAATAATAATAATAATAATTAAATTAAAATTATTCAAACTTTACAAAGTACTTAAAATTTAATTAATCTTTCAATTTTATCAAAATCTTCGAGGAGAATCTCACTTTACTGAAATCTTAGATCCTTACTTTTATTGACACTAGGATCACTTCCTTTACATTTTCTATTGTTTTGGTACTTCTAAAAAAAAATACTTTATTCTTTTTTTTTTTAGTTCTGAGCATTTGATGATTGCAGGAGGAAGTTAAAGATGGGGTCATGGTGGTAGAGATCAAAGGATCTTAATCTAGAAGTTGAGGTAAAACTAACCTATTATACATGATCGTTGGTTAAACAAGATAGATACCACATGGCGTAGAAATTGAGAGACTTAACTTATTTCACAAAACACCAAGAATCTCAAAAGACAAAGGAAAAAAAAATGTACATGTTACCAATTTATGGAGCCAGAAAAATAACCATCCCTTCACTGTTTTTTGATTTCTACGTTGAATGATACCTTAAGTTTAAGGTTCTTACGCATGCTATTGGGTCTTCTTAAACAAGATTTCAACCCAGTAGTAATGTTACAAACTCCATGTTCACTTGATACAAACTCTAAGTTAACCCCATTCTTGAGGTCTACCATTTCAGCCCCCATGTGCATGCTGTGATAGTACTCTTCATAATATTTCAAGGCTTTGTAATAAGTTCTAAACTCAAAAGGTGAAACTTTGATGCTTTGATTGAGCATTTGGGGTGAGAAACTCATTCCATCATCACAAGCTTCTGGTTTGAGTTGGTTGTGCATATGGTTTGTGAGAGGTAGGTTTTGTGTTTGAAGTTGTGATTGGATGCTGATGCTGATGCTTTGTGTTGTGCTAGCCTTTAACAGGTCATAGATTGTGTGATGTGGAACAATGAGGAACACACTTCCAGGAAGCAAAACTGATTCAGGTTTTACCACAATCCATGGAAACTTGAACACATCTGGTCTAGTTATGCAGTGTCTAGGGTTCTTTCTCATAACCTCTTCTGCTCTCACTGGCTTTCTGTGAACCTCAACATGTTTACCAGGATGCACCAGTTTCAACACCCTTCTCTCTCTTTTGATGCTTCCCATTCTCAAAAGTTATGCAGAAAACTTTTTCAAACAGGAAATGTGAGGTAATGTTAGTGTAATGTGTTAGAAACAAAGTAGTGCTTGTAACATATGTATCATGTCATGACATAGCAAGTGAGAACTCCTAGGTATGATCTTTGGAGAAAGGGAATCTTGCTCTAAGAATTGGTCTCATTGGATGATTCACTTTCTTTGTTAATTTCCCTTTTTGTATTTTGTTTCTTTCAGTTTCCTCAAGGGGAATCTTTGATTAGAAAAGACAATTTTTAGACAAACAGATCTTTCCCAAATCTCTTTCATGTTTTTGATATTATTAACGTTAAGATCCTAGTAACAAAACTAAGCTTAAGATGCAGTATATCCAATTTTTGTGTCACGTGGTCATTCAGTTTTTGTTCTGAGATAACTATTTCTTCAGAAGCTCGAGGAAAGTTACACAGATTTAGTAAATAATTTCAATATATTGTTAGTCTTTTACGATTTAGATTTATTAAGGAAGTAACTATGTAAGATGAATAATGGTATTTTAATTTATTTTTTTTAATTTATTTTTAATTTATTATTTTAATTATTTTTTAATATTTTTTTTATTTTTTTAGTGGTGTAATGTAATAATTTAAAAATGATTGAAATTATGGGTTAAAAATGAGTCAAAAGAATGAATCAAAATATCATTATCTTTTCAAAAATAGTTACTCGTTTTTCTATATATATATTCTGAATTAATTTCTTGATACTATTTATTTTTGTATAAAAAACTAACAATGTAAATGAAAATAATATATAATCACATTTCAATAGTTTAATCTATGAAATTTATATTTGCACATAAAATTACTGCAGAGATTATATAAAATGCTAACTTAAACTAATATAATTTACTATTTTATATAAAATTCTGTGGCTATATTCTTATGAAAGTTATTGCACTGATTTCTATATATATAATTCTAGGTTTTGTTTGATCTTCTCACTTTTGTATAACTGTGTGTGGCATAAATAGAAGAGAAATATAACAAAATGGATCAAAGAATTGAAATTGTAAAAAATATTGGAAAACATATTATATGAATACTATAAGTTAATATAATAATGAATTTCTTTCTCACCTTTTATAACAAGAAATGTTGATGCATATAGTTGGCATAAGGGTAAAAGTAAAAATGTTATTTGCAAGGAGATAGAATTGTTCGGATTTAACAACCAACAATGATGGTTGAAATTCAGAATTGATTAACACAACGTTCACCGTCACGGTGTTAACAATGAATCTAAAGAAATTGATATGTAGATAATTAAATTCCAAATAATAAAGCAAGGATATGAGATTCTTTTATAACAGTTATATTTTTATAAAATGCTGGTTTAAGTTTTTTTATCAGAGTTAAGAAAAAAAAACAGTATTTTATTTATTTTATGACTTAAATACACATTTGATCTCTATTTTTGTGTTTGTTCAATTTGTTTCTTATTTTCGTTTTGCAAGTTTCTGAACAATGCGTCTCACGTGTCAACTCCTGGTTTTTTTAATTTTTTTTAATTTTGTTTAATTCTTTTAATTTTTTTTTAATTTTTTTAATTTTTTTAATTTTTTTAATTTTTTTAATTTTTTTAATTTTTTTAATTTTTTTTTATTTTTAATTTTAAAAAAATTATCCACGTGTTAAGTCACAATTGTGCCCCACGTCAATGTTTGTGTTACGTGTCAATGTCAGTGTCACGTGTCAGTTTGTAGTTGTATTATTTTTTTTGTTCAATTTAATCTTAATATTTGTTATTTTTGTTCAATTAAGTCCCTATATTTGTTATTTTTGTTTAATTTATTTCAAATTTTTGTTAAAATTGAATAATTTTTTCCTTTCAAATTGAGACCAAATTTATTTTTTTATAAATATTATATATTTATTTTCAAAATTTACATTATTATTAGTTATTTTTTAAATTCAATTATCAATTATTATATTTAATTATAAATTGATATAATTCTTAGATTCAATGGTTAAATAGAATATAATTATTTAAAATAATATTAAAATATAATTATTAAATATTTTAAAAATATATCAACATTATTTAAATCTAAAATATTTAATATTTTTATTGCATTTTAGATATTAAAATCTAAAATGTTTTATATTTAAATATTAATTTTATAAATATTAGTTTAATTTTCTAATATTTGAAATATTTTTAAATATAAATTTTAAAAGTATAAGTATTTTAGAATATAAATATTAGAAAAAACCATTTAGTAATTATATTCTAATAATATTTTAAATAATTGTATTCTATTTAACAATTAAATATAAGAATTTTATTCAATTCATAATTAAATTTAATAATTTATGATTGAATTTAAAAAATAATTAAATAAAATTTTAATTTTAGAAAAAATATTAGTATAATTTTTATAAAAGATATGAAATTTGGTGTCAATTCAAAAGGGACAAAATTGATTCATTTTAACTAATATTTGGACAAAAATGAACAAATATAACGAATATAAAGACTAAATTGAACAAAAAAAAATCACAACCACAAACTAACACGTGACACTGACATTGACATATGACACAATTATAACTTGACACGTGGACAATTTTACTAAAATTAAAAATACAAGAGCTGACACGTGGCATGTATTGTTCAAAAACTATTTAAACACCGTTAATAAAAAGGACCAAATTGACCAAAAATTGACAAAAAAATGAGGACCTAATTGAACATAAAACAAAAATGATGACCAAATTGAATAAAAACAACAAAAATAGAGACCAAATATATATTTAAACCTTATTTATTTTTAATACAAATCTAAATAAGTTATCATAAAAAAATAGAATTACTAATGGATAAAATTCGACGGTCGTTGTAACACCCCATTTAAATAATAACTTTAATTTAAATGAAATGCTACACAGATAGAAATTTAGTGACAAGCCCTGGAGTATAAACGCTACTCCTGACAATATCTAGAGGATGCTAGGATAAACCAAGGCACACCACGATGCCGGATACAAACGAAATCCAAGGACTTCACAATAGTAAATAGAGTACTAAAGAACAAAGTAGTACATGGGCCATAGCCCTAAAGAAAAACCCAAAGAAACATGAAGTCCAGCCCAGGTAGACCTCGCATCTGCTCCCATCAATAAATTGATGATCATCGCAAAAGTAGAAGAACAACATACAACACAATCAAACAAGCAAGGGTAAGCTAGAGCCAAAACCATTTCGCCAAAGTAATCAGATACATATTCACAGTCCATTATACATACATCACACAGGCATGTTAAGACCTTCCAACCAATACACTAAGACTCGACTCATCCGGATACATATAACCTAGTCAGATTCAGCGGATGCTTGCACTTGTGGTGGATACCTCTGCTCACCCCCGAGCTATGTGTTACAAGTGTTTCAATGAATCAATTTCCCTCACCACAAGGTTAGCCCTTAATGAATTTCAGGCCTCCTACTACTCTCACCACAGGAGTCAGTCCGCTCTAGGTGAGACTAACTGACTCCTTAGAGTGTCAGGATGCAACCTTACCTTGAATCCTTACCTAGTTATACAAATGGGGCACCACCATGGACACCCACTAACAGGGGCCATGGGATTACGTCCCAACCATTGAAGCACGACCCTGAGAATCTCACCTAGAGATCCCAAGGAATTACGCACTAACACGGACCAACATTCTTAATCAATCAAACGAATTCAGCATGCATACACATATATACATATACATCACATATAGTTTCTCATAATTCACCTCTTTCGTATTCTCAGTCAAACCATACCAACTCATTATTCTCGAACCATGAATATGGAACTCCGTCTCATATCATTATCATGCCACATTGATACCAACCCTTTCATGTCTCATGTCGAACTAATACCAAACTCATCATTTCAATTCCATGAATCATCTCATGCATATATCATACTCACATCAGGTTAAAGCTCATAAATCATAACTCATACGCCCTCTGATTTCATGTATACTCATTCAATTCATATTTTAACATAACAATACAACCAAACATGTACTTAATACCCCAAACAAGAATTCCAAACAGTACCCACACATCCTCTCGCCCAACCCTCGCTTAGGCCATAGGCCCTCGCTCAGGTGAGAGGAGTCCTTTCGCTTAAGCGATAGGCCCTCGCTTAGGCGAGATTTGCGACAGAGGCGAATGGGTGTTTCTCGCGTACTCGCTTAGGCGAGTCCTCCCTCGCCTGAGCGAGCCCACCCCTCGCCCAAAAGTGAGGCCCCTCGCCTGGGCTGCAACTGCAGCGACCCATCCTCGAACTCCCACGCAAGCTCGCTTAGGCGAGTGTCTCTCGCCTGAGCGAGATAACACCTCACTCAAAACTAAGACCCTCCGCCTGAGCGAGAGCTCGAGTGCGAGCTAGGGTTGGTTCTCTACAAGTCTCACCTAGGCGAGACCAAGTCGCTTGGGCGGGATTAACAGACCACACCATTGTTCAACCTGCATCAGCTATACGTTCGCACCCAAATAATATTTCCAGCCATCTCATACGTTCACAACAACATGCAATCTCAACCAATCACGATACAAACACACAACCACAAAAAACGCATCACACAACTAGAGGGTTCTAGCTTCCCTTACCTAGGAATAATCTAGCACAAGACCTTGACGCTGAATAGAGGAACACCACAGCTCTAGGAAAGGATTATGGAGCTGGAAAAAGAATAGCAGTGGGTACGTTACGGAAACATTAACATTGGCTACACAATAAGACTAGAGATTGGAAGCTATGTGTTGGGGAATACTTACGTGAGTAGAACGAGGTTGAGCTAGGCTTGAATCTGGTTAAACATTGAAACCCTAACGAAGTGACGGCTGCGACTCTAAGCACCAAGGGAGCAGATTCTGAAAGTGTAGAATGAGTGAATTAGGGCAGACTTTGAGGTGGTTTTATCCTTTGGGCCAGCCCTTAGGCCCAATAGCTTAAAGACAGCCCTTAAAACTTTAGGGCAGAAAACTGGACCTTACGGTCGTTATCCATAAGTAATCACCGATAACCAAAATCCTTAGGTAATTATCGACAAATTTTGATCTTAAATAAATATCGTAATATTTTTCTTTTTCCTTCTCTTTCTCATCCAACGTTGTTGTTTTTGGCTTTTAAAACAATCAATTTTTAACAAATTTAAAAAAATATACGTTCCTAGCATATTAAAAGAAATTTTAATATATGTTTAAGAAATTTTATAACCAATGGATTTTAAAAAATATATGTTCCTAGCATATTAAAAGAAATCAATTACTAACATTTATTAATGAATTTTGTGAAGAAATGGTCAAAGTTCAAAACTTGGAACTCATTTTACCAACGGAAATATCAATTGGTAATAAAAAATTTATATTATTAATGAATTTTCTTAGCAAATATTTTCATTATTAGTAATAAAAATTTTAATTTATCGATAAATTTTAACTATGAATTTTATTGACAACAAATATTTTTATCAATAATTAAAATTTTAAAATTTGTTAGTAAATTTTATTTTACCAACAAATTTATTTTCCTCTATAAATAATTGTTTATAATTTAACAATTTCTTATAACATATCATTATTATATATTTTTCTTTTTCTTTTTAATTTAATACTCAAATCATTTTTAATATATTTTTATCCTTGAAGTTTCTGTTTTATTTAAATTTAACTTTTTTTTTCTTAAACTTAACTATTTTTGAAATTTGAGGGTAATGATTGTTTGAAGCGGTTAATTTTTAATTTGATAAGAGAGTTTGATGTGCATGAAAGAATTTGAAACCATTATGCTCAAGCTTCAATGTCCAACATTTGTTGTGAAGGACATGACTCTTCAATTAAAGGAAGAAAATAGATTTTTAAGACAAAGTTTTATGAGTTTGTTGTAGTTGACAAGTATAAAGCATCATTAGTGGCAAATGGATACTGCCAACAACGTAAAATTGATTATTCTAATGTTTTTGTCTTTATTGCATGCATGGATATATAACAAGGAGGATTGTGATACTTGCAACATGTAGGGGATGACACATCCAATTTGTGTTCCTTCATATGTAGAATTAAGTGACCAGAAAAATGTGTTAGAAGACTATGATGCAAGTTTTCTATATGACAGACCCAGAAATAATGCGATTCTTCCTTGGTATTGAAATTTTGCAAAATTCAGAAAGGATTTTCATGTGTCCAAAAAGAATATAATATTCATATCTTGAAGAAGAATGGAATGGTTGATAGTAAGCATGTAAAAATTCTAATTATTTTAGGTTTTAAGATTAACAAAAACGTAATTGTGAGTTAATTTAAGCAAATTATTCGAAATTTGGCATCATTTACAACTACGAGACTAATATAAGGTTTAGTGTGAGCTTACTTAAAAGTTATACATCAAAACCAAGTTGATTACACTTACAAACTGATATATATATATATATATATATATTAAGATAGTGAATTCAAAAAATATATTTATTTTATATTTCTTATCATTTATTCATAAGTTTTCCTATTAACCACCCTCCCCCATTACTTTGTTTTTCTTCAATCTATCTGACTTTTCTTCTTAATTTGTTTTTAAAAATTTAAAATTACGTTTCTGTAGAAAAAAATGCATATTTTTAAATTCAAATTGATATAACTTTAAATTGTTTTATTTTTAACAATGTGGATTTATTAATTATCTTACTTCAATTAATAATCATTTAAATATTAAACAATCACATTAAAAAATATTAGTATAATATTTTTTTAGTTGATGTTAGTATATGTTATTTTTTAGTTAAATATTTTAACTAAAAAAACAATAATTTTGATTAAAATTGATTTAGATTATTTTCAATTAAAATTGACTATAATTATTTAGATCAATTGAAATAATTTTTTTTTTTCAACATGATTAACTATAACTTTTTTTTACGATTTTTAGATTAATATCAATTTGAAATTTATCGGACGAAGTGAATCCTAGTTCTAATCAAAATTGAATATTCCCTCTTATAATTAAGCGTATACAACACTGTTATAAGTTATAAGGAAATGGTTTATGTTTTATATAAGAAAGCATTGCACAAAGAATCAATAAATTTGTGACATTTAACTATATTCGTATCTAATATTTATCCTAATTCGACATTCTAAGATACTTTATACACACAGAGAAAGATCTAATCTATGAAATAAATAGTTTATAATATTTTATTTTTTAATTTGGATCCACGATTATAATTATATATTTATTATATTTTAAATTCTTTTTACACTTTTTTGAATTGGTGTCTATTAAGTCTTATGATATTCAAATAAGCAAATTCTATATATGCATTTGATCACAGCCACTGCGTTTGGAAATCATAGTACAGTAATATGTTGATAACACTGTATTTTTCAATGTATATCAAACATATTCCAATCTTTTCGTTACCATATAAATAGTTAAATTTAAACTTGTAAAGATCATAAAGTTCAACTATATAAAAAAATACTCATAAATTTATCGTCATAAAATTCTTAAGGTAGAAGTAATATTAATATTTTATCAAGATCAGGTGTCTCTCTTGGATAAATACTCTGAAAAGACACCCCACAAATAAAGAAAATGGATTACATTTCTTCCAAGAAACCTTAACCATCTTCCAAGTGCACTTGTTAAAGTAGTGTTATGCTTTGTGTAGATTTAAAAATAGTGTTTTCTCATAATAGTGAAAATGGAATGATAAGTCTCAATTTTACATAAGAATTAAATGTTCAATATGCTTTCCAAAGATAACTTTATTAGTGTAACCAGAATCTCATACACTTCAAATTCTAAAACTACCAGAACTTTAAGGAGCAGAAAATTGTTCTAGTAGCTTATCAAGGATAGGGTAAGACAACCAAAAAATCAACAACAAATGACAGTGACAAGGAAAAACAGAGTGGTATATCCTATTCATCCCACAAAATCCTAGTTTCATAGAACAAAGCAATCTATATTTGATATTAATGGTTGAACAAGATTCAAGTGTTCATGCAGTTTTAGTGGCTATGTTGATTTGTTATTGTAGAAACGAACACCAATTGCAATACCCAAGACAATCAGAGGAACTAGAAACTGCAACATCTTGGTCATGAAACTTGATGATGCGTTGTTCTGATTATTTTGGATTTGTTTTGGAGGAGTTTGTTGAACTTTGGCAGGCACGGTTGTTGGATCAATGTCCCCAACATATAGATCCTTTAACATGGCTCTAGCACTCTTACTATGACCAACATCCTCAAAGTCATCAGTAGCATCTTTCCCTATAACAAATGACATTTTGGGTTGTCAAAAATACATTATTTGAAAACATATAACTCAAGTGTGTGACATCAAGTTGGTATATGTAAATCAAATATACACCTGTGGAAGACAACAAGACATCATCACCACCAGGATGGTCATCTAAGAACTTTGTGACATTATAAACCTGTTTCAAAAAGAAAAAAAATGTATAATACTAAAAACAATATATTAATAAGTGCTTGCTAACCTAACTTGAAAGCTCATTAAAATTTAAATATGATGAGAAAGAGAGAAATGAAATCCATACTTCATTAACTTTTATATGTTTGTGTGTATGTAGTGGATACAGTGGCATTAAGATATCACATTCTTTTGAGAAGCTTCATATGCTTTGAAAAACTCTTAGATGCAAAACACACTAACACAATACAAAAACAATGTTATAAAATTATTTAAAACTTTCCCATGTTGTAGTTAATGTTTAAGTAGATAACATAATTCACTCCTTTTCTAATGACATTTATAGTAATATATACATCAAACTTCGGAACATCACTTAAGTTGATTATAAAAACAAAGAGAATTAGTATAACAATGTTTAGTTGACCATAGAAAGAGGGATACAAAAGAAGGATAATAATAATGTGATATTATGAACATATCATTTGTATTAGTCAGGTTTAGGAGTTGTGAACAAACAATGTGTTGTATTAAGCACACCGATGAATAACAACAAAATCAATCTAATCTTGATTTGCGTAATTGAAATTCTTATTGAATATACAGAAAATTAATTGAATTTCAGAGATAGTTCAATACCAAAAGAATCAATTTTATGGTGATTCATGTGATCCACAAATAATCACTTCTCACATTGCAAGCAGAAATATGAATACCAACACCCATTTGCAAACCAGAGTTAATTAATAGTGATAACCAAAATTAACCCGCCACACAAATATCCAAAACGTTCACCATGTGTTTGTGAAAAGGATGCATGCTTCATCAATCACTAGCATATAATGTTATTCAGACTAGACAGAAAGATACATACAAAGGGAATCTCAAGATCAGATCCAATATTCATTGTTATGCATGATTCCATTTCATTTGAGCTTTTTTAATGAATACCCAAATCAAAAACACAAAACCTAGATTGTAGAATCAAAAAAATATTTGCATCGATGCATGTATGCATTGGTAATATCACACACACCTTTCCATCAATGATAAGCCAACAATCTTTGGAGTTGTTGTGTTCAGAAACTTGCGCCAAAGTGTAAACCATGCGCTCCCCACCCATTTATCTTAGGAGAGCAATGATACAATGTTGTCTTTTTGAAGAAATTGATGATTAAGGAAGGTATTTGGTATTAAGATGTTAAAAGAATTTCAAAGCGTGCAACATGTAGATCGGTAAGAATGGTTAGTTAGTTAGTTATATGAAATTATTAAGGGGAAGAGATAGTTACCTTTGGGCCCAAATAGTATTGTGATGTTTTACTCATTTTGTGTTCACACTGTACAACTTTTATATTTAAAATTATTTATTTTGCTTCCTATAAACTTTTTAATTCTTCAAAATGTATAAGGACTTAATAGATGTATAGAAACTAAAATAATGAATAAATTCTATATATAATAACTAAAATAAAAATGTTGTAAACAATAGATGGATCGATTAAATCTAAATTTGTTTGTACGTAAGATTGCATGCAGTCACTAAATTTAATTTATGAAATTATAAGACTATTATTTTAGTGTTTTTAAATTATCAAACTGTGTTAACTATAATTAGTAAAATATTAGTAATTATTTTAATTAAAATTGTAATAGGTGCATGATAAAAATTTAATTTGAAAAATGACGCATTATATATATATATATATATATATATATATATATATATATATATATATATATTTTGTAGTTACATATTTTAAATATTTTAATTTTGTAATTAACTTACGTAATTTCAACATTTTAAATATATCAAAATTAATTAAATAAATTATTTTGAATCACAACACGTACGTACAAAAATCGATACATAAAAACTTTGATTTTACTATTTAGACTTGCTTCTTTGTAATATAATGTTTTTAAAAGCATACTTGAAAGATAAAACACTATAACAAAAATTATATTACATAACAATAAATGATTTACAATATCTAAATATTTACATTAATCATGTCTAATAATTATAATTATATTTAAATCTGTAATCAAATTATGATTATATGGTTATTAATTGATCATGTTATGGATAATTATAAGATCATTAAAATGATAACATTATGGATGACAATCTTCACTATAAAATTGTTATAAGAGCCAGGTTGTTGATGGTTATTTTCATTACAAGATTGTTAAAACAATTAAATTATTAATGATATATCGTTGATCATAACTTTCATATTAAAATGGTCTTATATTGTTGAGGATGACTTTCATTATAAATTATTAAAACAATTATGTTGTTGATGACAACTACCAGCATAAAATCCTTAAAACAATTATACTATTAATGATGATTTAAGCAATCTAGTCCTAATAAAAAAATGTTTATTAACTCAAATAATCTTATTAATACTATTGTTGTTAAAACCTTGTCAGTCAAAAAAATTCCTCTAGAAAAAAAAATTGGAGGAAAGAATTTAATATGTATGGCAAAAATATAAATAATAATTAAAAACAAACACAAAAGAAGAATTCAAACTGTAATAGAAGTGAAGACCACTAGAGTACCATGTTTGAAATATGAGTGTTTCATCTAAAGTTTGAAGGTGATATTCCTCCTTTCCAACTATTTCAAAAGTTCAATTGGTCTCACCCATCTACGCGACAATTTGTTGATAACGTGTTTGAGTTGAGCTTTTATTCAAACTCAATATAAAATCTTGAAGCTTCATGGTTGAATCCCAAATGAATATCTTAACCCACTTCTCTATAGTAACTTTAATTTGAATATGACCTTTCTCTCTTTCTCTTTAATAGTACACAAGTCACTCCATCATCATGCTTAGGTCCCTTCTTTAGTATAAAGGTAAAACCTAGTTGTTGGTTGAGAAATCTCTTTTAGTAACATAACATATATCCCATACATCAAATAAAGTGGGGTTTCCTTGATCGTGGATTAGAGCATTGTGTGATATGATTATAACACATGTAGAAGTGTCTTAACTTAGTGTTAACTAATTTTCTTTTCAAAACCCTTATCAATACTTTATTATAACCTCTTATTGACCACTTGTTTGTAGAAGTTTTATTGATATAAATATTTGTTGTATATCCAAATCTAAATATAACATTTTTCATATTTATTTGAAAACTAAGTTCCATTGTCTGTGACAATTATTTGAGGAACTCTAAATTTGAACATAATGGGGTTTTGTGTTAACTATTTAACCCAATTTGTTGAAATAACAACAATAGGTTCATCTTTGATCACTTTGAAAAATTTTCAACACCAACAATTAGAAATTTCATGTCTTAGTACTTGTGAAAAATGGTCTAAAATATCTAGTCCCCATGTATTGAGAGGTGAGGGTGAGACTATCCAGTGAATTTTGTTGTAGAAAGCTATACATAGATTTGCAAACCATTCATGTTTTTCTTAAACATTGGAATTATGAAAAACATTTGTTATCTACCTTTGACAAAAACCTTGATAAAGATGTCAATCGTCTTGTGAGTTGCTTAACTTCATTGACACTAGTTGGACTTGCATATTGATGATATTAAAACATTTCCTTATATTGCTCTCAATGCCTCTTTGAATCAACATAAAATCCAACAAACTTGCCATCTAGTTTTCAAATTTAACTTTAATGGATACTTATTGTGTCAAACAATTCAACAAAATTAACATAATGTTCCAAATTTTTGCCAAGCAAGATTGAAGTAACTTATTCATGAGTTGTTTTTAAGTGGCAACCAAATCACATCCCTATGTAACGATAGTTTGAGGTTTGTTCCATAAATAATATATTTTCTTCATCTCTCATGTGCATTTAGATATGATTTTATATTGAATATGCATCCATAAAGGTTAAAAGTTCATAATCAGATGTCTCATATGCTAAATTGTTTATGTTTGATAAAGAGTACAAATCCTTTGGGCTTTTTCCTTATTAAGATTTGTGAAAATTTTTCACATGTCACTTTTTCAATGTTTTGTTTTACCATCATAACATTTGTCCACTTGGTTGGGTATTTGATCTCTTGAACACAACTTACATCTAAAAACATCTTTGTTTCTTCTATCATTGTACACATCTCCTCTTCAAACTTCCTACATTTCTAAATGGCTATCTTAACAATATGATCAAGGACTAAATATGACATGAATTTTGGATTATTATATAGCATATAAATAATTAATTAGGAAAATACTTCCTTATTATAACATAACAATCATATTAATTATTCTTCAAACTTTGAATCAAAATGTACCATATCCCTCACTTCTTTTCCCACTTCTAGCATCTTTTATTTATTTTATAGGTTGAGTTTGTCAACACTAATCGTGGATCTAGATATTACAACTTTATCTCAACATTTTAGTTGACTGAGACAAAACTCCATCAATTTTCATACTTCATCACATTATTGTTATTTGTTGATTGAGTAATATAATTGTTACTTTGTCCAATGACATCAAATATTTTACTTTTTTTAGTCATAGAAACTAATGCTCTTAGCTTATTCAAAGAGGTCTTTCTAATAAAATGTTGTACAAGACTAATGTATTACCGACCAAATATGAGACATATGTATCAACATTGTTCCTAAGCTTACACTTTAGTTGATGAATCTTATGAGTATTATCCTCTTATGGAAAAGTAAAAGTGTTAAACACATTTGCAAATTTTTGTTACGCTTTAACCTTCAATTTTACCACAAATTATCTTAATCTTACTTTCAAATCTTACCTTCTACAAGTTGAAAAAAATTCAATGTTTGTTAAATAAAAATGTAAAAGACAAGAATAATCTAATTAAACTTATGAGTCAATAGGTGATAGTTAAATATGAAAAATATTAAATATAAAATATATTGGTATGCATGAAAAATATTAAATATAAATATATTGGTATGCTTGCATTTTAAACTCAAAGATAAAATTGAAAACATTGAATTTTTATTATCAAAATATTGACCCGGAGTCAAAATTGAAAAGAATATCAAGGAACTTGTGTTTAATATTTTAGAATTTTTTTTACCACAAAAGCAAAGCCATAAAGAATTTTTACCTCTTCTCTAAATCTAGATGATGATTTTTTTATTTTTTATGATTGCTTACTTAATTGATGCAATTAATTGAATTTTTTAATCATTTATGATATAATTTTACTAATGTGACAGAATTACCATATAATTAACATTAAATTTTAAAAAAAAAACTTAAAACCCAACAACATATTCATAATTTAACTGAGCAGCAAAAAGAAAAAAAAAAACTAATAAAATATAAAAAAAAAAGTAAATACTTTTAATTTGGTTGAGGAGCTGGGTTTACAGTTCAACTTGTTAGGCCCGTTGGATGAAAAGCCCAACCCACACTCTCCCACAGCAAAAAACCCTAATCCAGTAATCCCTCTGCGCCTCCCTCTTATACTCAAAACCTTAGCAGTCGCACACAGCAGAAGAGACCAAAGAACCAACCTTCAGTGTTGTGTGGGAGAGAGGAAGAGAGAGAAAAAAAAATGGTTTCAGGGTCAGGGATCTGCGCGAAGAGGGTGGTGGTGGACGCTCGCCACCACATGCTGGGAAGGTTGGCCTCGATCGTGGCCAAGGAGCTTCTCAATGGGCAGAAGGTGGTGGTGGTGAGGTGCGAGGAGATTTGCATCTCCGGCGGACTCGTGAGGCAGAAGATGAAATACATGCGCTTTCTCCGCAAGCGCATGAACACCAAACCCTCTCACGGCCCCATTCACTTCCGGGCTCCCGCCAAGATCTTCTGGCGCACCGTTCGCGGGTTAGTGTTCATACTCCTTTCACCCCTTTGAAAAAATCATGAACTGTCGCTTTTTAAATGTTTGCAATTGGTATGACTGTGTATAATTTTAAGTTTGAGTTCTGAAAGTATGCTTTTTTTTCCCATAAAATTATGAAGGTCTTAGTTAATTGACGTGGATTGATGTTTACAGATGAAAATTTATGTGTTTAGAATGAATGTAGTGTTTGAATTTTAATTGTACATAATGGGTTTAAGTGATCTTTGTATTCAACCTTTACTAGATGGATAGCGTTTTGTGTTTTGGGGATTAATTTATAATTTTTGCAATGATAGATATGTTTCAATGATGGATAGTGGGATAGGGCTTTTCGATGTTTTGGGATTACTGTGTAATTTTTGCAATATTAGGGTTTGCGATGAAGGGTATTGATGTTGTTAATTCGTGGGAAGTTTCTCTGAAATGTGTGTTTGTTTGCAGGATGATTCCTCACAAGACTAAGCGTGGGGAAGCTGCTCTTGATCGATTGAAGGTTTATGAGGGTATTCCTCCTCCGTACGACAAGACTAAGAGGATGGTTGTCCCTGATGCTCTCAAGTGAGTTTTACTTGGGTTTTCTTAGAAAATTAAATTTTGGTTCTTCAATCTGTTTTGATATTATTGTTGTTGTTATTGTGGATACTGAACTGGTGAATGGAATTAACTAGGGTGTTGAGGCTTCAGAAGGGTCACAAATACTGTCTTCTAGGCAAATTGTCATCTGAGGTTGGATGGAACTATTATGATACCATCAGGGTGAGTTCTTGCCTTCTGTGTATTTTTTATTGTACTTCGAATTTCGTTTTTTCCTTGGTGAATTGTCAAGTTAAATCAATTTGGTCTCAGTGTAGCATAATGGGGACTAGATTGAAGCTCTGTCACTTTTTTGAAAATTTCTTATTCTGAGGTTTCTAATTGCTATATTGGTAACAGGAACTGGAAAAGAAGAGGAAAGAGAGAGCACACTTGTGTTATGAGAGGAAGAAGCAGCTTGCAAAATTGAGGGTGAAGGCTGAGAAGGTTGCAGAGGAGAAGCTCGGTTCCCAAATTGAAATCCTTGCTCCCGTTAAGTACTGAGTAGGTGTATGGTAGTTAGTGTTTTGAAGTTTTGGTTTGTGGTGTATACCCAATTGAACTCCATTTCAGTTTTGCTGGTCATCTTGGACTCTAGATATGACTATCTTGGAAGTTGTTTTACTTTGTTTGCTTTAGAATTTTTATGTCATCTGATTAAGTTCTATTACATATTGTTTTTTTTTGTTGTCTCTATGGTGTGATATATTGTGGCATTTTAATTTTACCTCCTGCATGAAGATGGACTAAATGCAATTTTTACCTTAAGTTTTATGCTCAACACGATACATCGTTTTCTAGTATTTGTAATTGTGTAATTCGATAGAGATCAACTGTGATCTGAAATGATGTAATATGATATCAAAGGGGAACGCATACCCCAATTTGGTCTCGTTCGACACGTTAACGGATTCGATCTGAAAGGCAATTGATCCAAAGGATCAAATATGTGAAATTGCTATAAACAATCTTTTTAACATGTAATAGTATCTACCAATGTTGTCTTCGTCAACTTGTTAATTCCTTATGATGGGATGTCAAAAAAGTTGTGAAAGTCATGTAATTTTAATGCATTACAAAGTCGTTATGTTCTTTTTGAACTACAAGGCAAAATATAAGTGACAGATCAAATAGATTAACCGATTGATGCCACTGTCAAGCTAATATTAAGTTTCAATAAGATGATAGTTTCATTCCTTGGTTTTTTTACTATGCCTTTTGTTGTGTTGAAGTAGAGATTCATTAAAAATTTAATATTAATATTATAGAATTGAATGACAATAAAAAGAGCATAAACTGACCATGAATGTTCTCATCGTTAATTTACAGTATGTAGCTATCCTATATATTGAATTCTTATATTCCATAATTTTACCAGATTACAAGAAGAATCAATCTTACGAATTTGAATGTTGAGGAATGAAGAATATTTATTTAAAAATAAGAGGGAAGCAAAAAATCGATCAAAACCAGGTAGAATCCTTTTGTAGAGGGAAACAAAAGTTCGTGATATTTTAGGTTCTAATTTCAATTTTTCATGTCATTATACATAAAAATAAAACATTGGCAATATTGCAAAGTTAAAGAATAAGAAGTCAATTGAATACCTATTGAATGAAATGTGATAATGTAATTAATTCTTGGCCTTAGAAAGACAAGGTGTGAAGAATAGTTATAAGTGATACAGAAATGAGGCAAGGTACCGTATTGCCAATCAAAAACGCCGAAATGGCATCCAATTAGTTGTCGTTTCTAGCCAGTTATAATATTTTTCTCTTGATGATCAACTAAATTCTACACTCCGACAATTATCATAAAGCATTCCAATATGGTTGTATTAGAACAAAAAAATTGATAACAAACAAACTTTGTTTCTTCATCCATTGCTTTCTGTATGTGAGAGGGAAGAGCTATTGGAGGCATGTGACTCAGAATTCTTGTTGAGGATGAAACCTTTACTCCCAATGTTTTTGAAAAATGTCATAAAACTCTTAACACCGTCATCTAGATTACTCTGCAGCATTTGAGGGGAAAACAGTTCTGGCTTTTCTGAAGCTTTTTTGACCGAGATTACTGCAAAATTTATCTGCAAAAAGAGATTGTGAAAGTCACAAGTTAATGGAGTACTAATACTTCGACACATTAACACTTTTTCATTCATATCATAATAGTAATTAGATACAATAAAGCATTTTCACCAACTTTGCTCTGATCACATTACCTTTGCTCCCTGTATTTGTTTAGATATTAAAATAAAACTATTTTTTTTTTTTGAAAAATTAACGGTTCTTACTCATAAGAAATACAAACAAACTATTTAAGAAGTGGTCACTACTGATTTACCTCAATAACGTGGTTAATCAACACTGGAAACAAAATTTGATTTAACAAATTCTAACATTTCAGTTGACCATATACGCCAAACAATTTCAAACTTACAATCGTTACATGATTTTGATCCTCTCTACTTCTAAAACCTATTTAACTATAACTCAAACTACAAAATAATGATGACTTTAATAAAGCCTACTCCACGTCTTTCATTTGTTTCTATGGGTAGGCTCTCCTCCTCATTTATATAAGGCAAAACGTTGATCACAAAGTTGTGGCATTCAAAACATGTACTGTTTGTTTAATTAATGAGGCTTGTAAATGTGAATTATGTTATGCATTGCCAGTATTACAAAAGGCATGTGGTTTGACATTGCTTAGTTTCCAAACTTTTCAAAAGGTTTATATACAATGACTCTCCATGTACCTTCAAAGTGGGTAGCAAAAGGGCGAGACTTGCCTGCATGAAATTGTGGGGCTAGTTCGGGCTGCATGTTGCAATTCATTCTCTTGCTAATTCTCCCCTGCATGTGTGATAAGGATGTCCAAGTCCTTTTGCTGCTTGGTTTAATTATTTATTTTCCTTTTGCCTTTGGTTAATGTATATACTTCACAATCTTATCAGATTTCCTATTTTTTTGCCTAGTCAATGTTGGACCCTTGGCTTGCGGTAATTTTGGCTTCCACGTTACGTAAACGTTGGCTAGCAGGTTCCATGGCCTCCATTTTCTCCACAACATTCATCCTTTTCTTTTGTAACCTAAGGAGGATTGTGTAGGTCAAGTCTCCATGTCCTGTAAATAGGAGTCTCTCCTCTAAAAACACATCTTCACTCCTTCTATGCTCTCCTCCCACTTGGGTTCTACTCTTTGGTGAGCGCTTGCTAGTTTTGTGATTCCCAATACCACTCAAAAAGTTCCTATTGTACCTTGGGAGCTTACACAAGATACTGCGAATAAGTCCTTAAGAACCGTGCTCATCCACACCTTAGGGAATCATTTTATCCGTGTTCTTAACCAACTTTCATTACAAATTATACATCAATTTGTAGATCTCAGATCCAGGGATACTGTATTTGTGGTAAAAGCTGGCTTAAAACAGGAACAATGTGGTTTCCTGAGGGCGTGAATGAGCATTGCTCTTAATGACTTATCCATAGTTTTTTTTTTTTTTTTATATAGGCAAAGAATTATAATAAATGCTCCAACCCTAAAGCCTACACTTTTACATTTGAACACCTTCCACATCAGTTAATATATATATATATATATATATATATATATATATATATAATCCATCCATTATGCAAGCGTCCTAGAGTAAAACAGGAACCTCATGGGTGGTATGCTAAGGATCAAAGAATCAGCAAGCACAAGAAAGTAGAATCCAAGATGGAAGAAGAGGAGAGCGAGTGAAAGTGTGATTTCGGAGGAGAGGTGAGGGAAGTATTTATTGGGAATGAAAACATGACCTACACAGTTACACGTTCCAGAATCTCACTAAGTTATGAAAGAGAAGGATTAAGACTGCAGAATAGGAGGGGGCCAACATTCACATAGAACGTGCAACGGCCAATGTAGGCCAATGTAGCCATTCAAGGTTCAATGGTGAGACATCTAGGGCAAGGGTCCCCAATGTTCACATAGCCAAAAAATAACGAATCTGGATATATATAAACCAAAGACAAAAAGAAAATAAGTATATAAATCAAATGGTAAAAAGGACCTGGACCTCCTTATCAAACACACGTGCAATGGGGGGAACCAATCACAAATTGAATTGATTGAACACAAAAACTGCAAATGAGACCCACAACTTCATGCACACCATACCCACAACCTTGCTAGCCACTTTGAAGGTATATGAAGAGTCTTGGTATAAACACTTTGAAAGAGAGGATAGGAAATATGGAATTTGGTACCTTTCGGAATAATCAAAATACGATAGTATTCCCCATCAACTAATAGTCACTCTGGTAACATCATAGTGCATTAGATATGATACTTAAACAAATAGAAGTAAAGTAACTCGGCCTCTTTTATACATATGGCAAGTATTTGATCATGAGTCATGTGCAATGAATTTAACTGTCTATTTGTGTTGTGAAAAACTGATGAAAACATGAACTAAATGTATGTCTTGAGGCATGTATATCCACTACACTTAAGGACTTAGCCGCAGTGTGTTGTGCAAGTTCCCTAGGATACAATAGGAACTTTCCGGATTTTCCGAGGAACTCAGAAACTAGCAAGAAATACTCTTAAATGAGTAAATAACCCAAGATTTTAAGAATAGATAAAAGGGAGAGAAAGAAAGAATGAGAGAAGAGAAGTAGAGAGAGGGCACGAGAATATGTTTTTGGAGGTGAGCAAAATAGATGGGGAAAGGGTTTATGATGAGCCAAAAATCCCCTAACTTGCGGAGGAAAACTTAAGCAACAAACCTAACGTTCACACTACAGTGGCTTGCGGAAGATGGTTTACAACGTTCAAGAATCGATTGTAACGCTTTTAATAAAAAAGGTAGGTAGACACCGTTGGTTTCTTATTGCAAAAAAGGAGGAACAAGCTTTTGCAGTAGTTTTAGTGATTTTTGTGTTAAAGAAGGTATTATCCAATAGTGTTCCTTTTATATAATAAGAAACCAGCGGTACCTACACTTTTAATTAAAAGGGTTACAATTGATTCTTGAATGTTGCAAATCATCTTCCACAAGCCACGATGGTGTGAACATTTGTTGTTGAAGTTTTCCTCAACAAGTTATTAGGAGATTTTTGGCTCATCATAAACCCTTCCTCCACCTATAAATAAGGGCTTATGCTCACCTCCAAAAACATATTCTCGAGCCCTCTTTCCGCTTCTCTTCTCTCATTCTTTCTTTCTCTCCCATCTATGTTTTCTGAAAATCTTTGGTTATTTACTCTTCTAAGAATATTTCTTGCTTGTTTATGAGTTTCTCGAAATATTCAGGAAGTTCCTATTATATCTTGAAGGACTTGTGCAACACACCACGGATAAGTCCTTAAGGATAGTAGATATACACGTTTCAGGAAATACATTTGATGGTCATGATCCTTGAATCTTGATCCTATATGCATATTATCAGTTACATTTTCAAAGTCATGCTCGCAGTGTCATTGAAAAAAAATCCACCAATTAAGAACATCAAAGACAATCAATGATAAAACTTATAATGAAGTAACAAAGATGAAAATATCGGAGCAAGGTATAAGAATAAATCAACAATAGGCCAGCTAAAAACAATGTAAGCAATAAACCAATGGTGATGATAAAATCAAGAAAATAGAAATATATTAAAAGAAGTAAATGCTTGGCTCAAAACAAAATGATGCTTCTAACAATAATAAAATCGTAGTCATACTGATTGTGAGGCCTTCTGCACCAAGGCTTTGGCAAGTGGCAGTATGCAAAACCTTCAGACAGAGAAAGAAAGAAAAATAATTAGCAAGTAATCAAGTATAAAAAAAGGTGTTTTGTTGCTTAGCTTGCGTATAGAATTTCCTTTACTTTTTTGCACTCCATAAATTAGAAAGCTAACCAGTAGATCGCACACACTGTTTTTAAAGTACATAATTTTCTTTTTGTGCATTCAAGAGCCACATAAAAAGATTTAATAGAAAAGGGAAATATCTTACATTCCTCTGCCTCCATCAAGTGCTTCCTCTGCTGGGTCTTTCCACTCATCGATTCTATCAGACAAACCAATATTTGAAAAATATATTAGGGGGACAACATTAATACATATGAAAGAGACAGATAGGGTAGAGACATTACACCCATCCATAGCGACGGTCAAACAGAAGCTGCTTAGAAGATTGTCTGGAATTTGAAACATTGACTCTTGAGTTTGTAGATTCCATCTACCACACTTATTTGCTAGACGGAGATAATAAGGAGTACCTTTGAGTTGATAACTGGAAAAGAAGCTATAACAACAAAGAATTTAGACAGTCAGATATTCGTTTAAGATCCAACATAGGGGTCATTTTGCATAGATAATTTTAATTTTATTTTGATCCAATCTCGAAAAATATATCACCTTAGCAAAACTTTACTAGGGTTAATATACAATTTCATCCGATACTCTTCACCAGGTTTTGTAAAACAGTCTGTGACAATGATTATTGTTGCCACAAACAGCCACATTTGTCCCTAATTTCTCACAAGTTCAAAGATTGTGATGAAACCTTCACCAGTGGGGTTGCTATATAACTATTACACCAATCTAAGAGTTACTGAGCATCCAACTTTGAAAACTTTTCAACACAGACGACGTTAGTGTATAAATTGTATACCCTTAAACAGAACATAAAGTTCTCTTCATTCTGAGAATTAACCGATAAGTTAAACGGGGAGAATACGTAATCAGTGACATTTCCAACCGTGAAACTAACCCAGAAGTACCACAAGTACAGGAAAACGAAAATATACAAGGAAATGAGTTACCTTTGGGTAAAAGTTGAAGCTTGGAAATGGGTGTGGCTCAAAACAACTATTGTGTAGATGGTGTGAAGAAAGAAATGGGTTTGTTCGAAGCTGCAGCAGAAAAGGATAAAGCTGCGTGAGATTTTTCTTTTTTTTCAAAAACATAGATCTTTGGGCGAATAATCTTTTTACAAATTACTTTGTTATTTAATATTTTTCAAATAAAAATATAAAATGTTGAAGTAATATAAATGTAGTATTTTGAATGTACAGTGTAAATGTTTATGCTTATATAATTAAAATTTGAAACTTACAATAACTATTTTATAAAAATTTTTTATTAATTCGAGATTTTACGTTAAATATTCGAGCTTAATTGGAACAAATTATTACAATAATTAAATCATATATAAATACTATTAAAAATATAATATCATAATTTTACGATGTTAAAGTGTAAATTCTTAAACATAAATTAATAAGTTAACTTTTAAAGAAAATATGAAAAGTATAAGAAATTATGTTATCATATTTAAATTAAAGTTTTAATAACATTTATCAATATTTACTATTGACAAGAAATTTACATGTACAATAAAATAAAATGATAAATATTTTAGTACTTTTAAGAATTTTTTTTGAAATAATTTATCATTAAATATTTTTAACTGAATTAACTTACACCCATGTTGGATTAGTTGAATAGTTATTTCTGAAGTTGGTTTATGATTTCTTTAAATCCATGATTATTTAAAATGAGCTTGAACTTTCCTCGTATGTATAAAAATATTTGGGTTAAGTATGTTTTTAGTTCTGAACTTTGACCTAAAATTGGAATTTGTTCTTAGTCGAAACTTTAATAAATTTTGGCCCCTAAACTTTAATCATGAATGAATATAATCCTTTTAACCCAATTTTGTTAACTCTTTTTTAGGTTTTGATCGCAGTTCTTAGTAAATATTGAATCGAGAATGTGTCAAACGGCGTAAACAACTCCAATATTAACATGAAACATATTCCACATGTTGAAAAAAAAATCAACGTAATTGGGTTCAAATGACTATATTCATTCATTTTTAAAGTTTAGAAACCAAAATTTATCAAAGTTTCAATTCCAATTTTTAGCCAAAGTTCAGGGACTAAAAACATTATTAACCCAAATATTCATATCTATTTTTCATAATGAACAATCTAATGTTTGAATAAAACAATATTTAAATTTAGGTTAAATTATTCTTTTGGTTCCTCTATTTGTCATGAAATTTCAGTTTGGTCCTCAAGTTTTTCGTTGTCTCAATTTGATCCTCATTTTCTTAAAAATGACTCAATTTGGTCATCACCGTTAACTTTGACCAGACGGTGTTAAAGTCAACTTTACACGTCAATTTCTGTTTTTTTTTAATTTTTTTAGTATTTTTTTAATATTTTTTAATTTTTTTTTAAATTTTTTTATTTTTGACAGGTGTCACTTCACAGTTGTGCCACGTGTCAAAATGACTCAATTTGGTCCCTATATTTGTTTTTAGTTTTAATTTAGTTCTAATTTTTGTAAAAAATGAAGCAATATTGTCCTTCCTTAGATTGAGACTCAATTTAATCTTTGTATACAACTTATGATGATATTCTTAATACAATTGACGTTTTTATTAAATATTTGAAGAAATATTTTTAAATAAGTTTTTTTAGTTTTATTATTAAACAAAGTTAAACCTCAAACTTAATTTTAAAAACTAACAATTTTGTCATCATATATAAAGGCATCAAGTGTATCATATTATACAAACTTAGTAAAGATTAAAAATCAAATAACTTGTCACACATAAGTTTATGAACTAAATTTCAAGTTCAAAACAAAACCAAAGTTTAATGTTTTGTGTAAAATTTAAAGTTAATTTAAAATATTTATAGAAATATTTAATAAAAGCGTTAATTTTAGAAAGAATATCACCATAAAATTTATAAAAAAGTAAATTTAGTGTCAATTTAAGGAAGGACAATATTGCTTCATTTTTACAAAAAATAGGACTAAATTGAGACTAAAAACAAATATAGGGACCAAATTGAGTTACTTTGACATGTGGCACAACTGTGAAGTGACACATGTCAAAATAAATAAATAAATTTTAGAAATTAAAAAAAATAAAAAATAAAAATTGAGGATCCCGACAAGGATTAACCTTGGTCCTTAGTATTTCCATTCAAGAAGAATTAGGGATCACGTAGTTTTTAGTGAAAACACTAAATGAATTTTTTTTTTTAATTATTATTGGATGAGCCCGACTAGGATTGACCTTGGTCCTACGTATTTCCATTCATGATGAAAAATCAGGGATCTCGTAGTTCTTAATAAAAAACTATTTGAGAGATTATTTATTTTTTGTTTGGGGATCCCGACAAGTATTAAACTTTGTCCTTCGTATTTTAATTTAGAAAGGAAAATGAGGGATGACGTAGTTCTCAATGAAAACACTACATAAAAAGTTATTTAATTATTACTTGGTGAACTCGACAAGGATTGACCTTGGTCCTACATATTTCCATTCATGATGGAAAATCAGGAATTACAAAATTCTTAATAAAAAAACTATTTGAGATTTTTTTTTTGTTTGGGGATCCCGACAAGGATTAACCCTTGTCCTACGTATTTCAATTCAGAAAAGAAAATCAAGGATCGCGTAGTTCTTAATGAAAACACTATATGAAAAAATATTGAATTATTACTTTGTGAACCCGACATGGATTGACCTTGGTCCTACGTATTTCCATTCATGCCAGAAAATATGGGATCACGTAGTTCTTAATTAAAAAAAATTATTTGAGAAATTATTTAATTTTGTTTTGGGATCCGACAAGGATCAACCTGGGTCCGTCGTCTTTCGTTTCAAAAAGGAAAATCAAGGATCACGTTATTCATAATAAAAACACTACATGAAAAATTATTTAATTATTACTTGGTGAATCCGACAAGGATTGACCTTGGTCCTACGTATTTCCATTCATGACTTAAAATTAGAGATCACGTAGTTCTTAATAAAAGAACTATTTAATTATTACTTGGTGAACCCGACAAGGATTGATCTTGGTCCTACGTATTTCTATTCATTATGAAAAATAAGCAATCTTGTAGTTCTTAATAAAAAGAATATTTGAGAGATTATTTATTTTTCTTTGGGGATCCCCTCAAGGATTAATCTTGGTCCTACCTATTTCCATTCAAAAAGAAAAATCAGGGATCACGTAGTTCTTAATGAAAACAATACAAGAAAAAATATTGAATTACTACTTGGTGAACCAGATAAGGATTGACCTTGGTCCTACGTATATGTATTCATGACGAAAAATCAGGGATCACGTAGTTCTTAATAAAAAAACTTTTTGAGAGCTAATTTATTTTTGTTTGGGGATCTGGACAAGGATTAACCTATTTCTTACATATTTTCATTCAGAAAGGAAAACACTACATGAAAAATTATTTAATTATTTTTTCTTAATGAAAACACTACATGAAAAATTATTTAATCATTCAGAAAGGATTAACCTAGTTCTTAATGAAAACACCACATGAAAAATTGTTTAATTATTACTTGGAGAACCCGATAAGGATTGACCTTGTTTCTACGTAATTTAATTCATGACAGAAAATCAGGGATCACGTAGTTCTTAATAAAAAAAATCATTTGAGAGATTATTTATTTTTGTTTGGGATCTCGATAAGGATTAACATTAGTCCTTCGTATTCCATTTAGAAAAGAAAATCAAGGATCACGTAGTTCTTAATGAAAATACTACATGAAAAATTATTTAATTATTACTTGGTGACCACAACAAGGATTGACCTTGGTCCTACGTATTTCCATTCATGACGAAAAATTAGTGATCACGTACTTCATAAAAAACTATTTGAGAGATTATTTATTTTTGTTTTGGGATCCTGACAAGGATTAATCTCGATCCTTCGTATTTTCATTCAGAAAGGTAAATCAAGGATCACATAGTTCTTAATGAAAATACTACATGAAAAATTATTTAACTATTATTGGGTGACCTCAACAAGGATTGACCATGGTCCTATGTATTTCTATTCATGACGAAAAATCAGGGATCACGTATTTCTTAATAAAAATACTATTTGAGAGATAATTTATTGTTGTTTGGGGATCCCGACAAGAATTACTCTTGGTCATATGTATTTCCATTCAAAAAGTAAAATCAGGGATCAGGTAGTTCTTAATGAAAAGACTATATGAAAAATTATTTAATTATACTTCGTGACCCCGACAATGATTGACCTTGGTCCTACGTATTTCCTTTCATGACGGAAAATCAGTGATTACGTAGTTCTTAATAAAAAAAACTATTTCACATATTATTTATTTTTGTTTGGGGATCCCGACAACGATTAACCTTGGTCTTACGTATTTTCATTCAAAAGGGTAAATCAAAGATCTTGTAGTTCTTAATGAAAATACTACATGAAAAATTATTTAATTAATACTTGGTGAACTCGACGAGGATTGACCTTGGTCCAACGTATTTTCATTCATGACGGAAAGTAGGGGATCACATAATTTTTAATAAAAAAACTATTTGAGAGATTATTTACTTTTGTTTGGGGATCCTGACAAGGATTAACGTTGGTCCTTCGTATTTCCATTTAGAAAGGAAATATAGGGATCACAAAGTTCTTAATGAAAACACTACATGAAAAATTATTTAACTATTTTTTCGCGAGCCCGACAAGGATTGACATTGGTCCTACGTATTTTCATTCATGACAACAAATCAGAGATCACGTAGTACTTAATAAAAAATCTATTTGAGAGATTTATTTATTTTTGTTTGGGAATCCCGATAAGGATTAACCTTGGTCCTTCATTTTTTTATTCAGAAAGGAAAATTAAGAATCACGTAATTCTTAATGAAAACACTACATGAAAAATTATTTAATTATTACTTGGTGAGCCCAACAAGGGTTGACCTTGATCTTACGTATTTCCATTCATGTGTGAAAATTAAGGATCACGTAGTGCTTAATAAAAATACTATTTAAGAGATTACTTATTTTTGTTTGGTGATCCCGACAAGGATTAATCTTGGCCCTTCGTATTTTCGTTCAGAAAGAAAAATCAGGGATCATGTAGTTCTTAGTGAAAACACTACAGAAAAAATTACTTAATTATTACTTGGTGAACCCGACAATGAATTACCTTGGTATTACGTATTTCCATTCTTGACGAAAAATCAGGGATCACGTAGTTCTTAATAAGAAAAAATATTTGAGAGATTGTTTATTTTTGTTCGGGGATTCCGAAAAAGATTAACCCTTGTCCTTCGTATTTCCATTCAAAAAGGAAAATCATGGATCATGCAGTTCTTAATGAAAACACTACATGAAAAATTATTTAATTATTACTTGGTGAACCCAACAAGGATTGACCTTGGTTTTACGAATTTCCATCCATGACGAAAATCAGGGATCACGTAGTTTTCATTAAAAAATATATTTGAGAGATTATTTATTTTTGTTTGGGGATCCTGACAAAGATTAATCTTGGTCCTACGTATTTTCATTCAAAAAGGAAAATCAGGGATCACGTAATTCTTAATGAAAACATTACATGACTAATTATTTAATTATTACTTGATGAGCCCAACAAGTATCGATCTTTGTCCTACGTATTTCCATTCATGATGGAAAATTAGGGGTTACATAGTTCTTAAGAAAAAAACTACTTGTGAGATAATTTATTTTTGTTTGGGGATGACGATAAGGATTAACCTTGCTCCTTCATATATCCATTCAGAAAGAAAAATCAAGAATCACGTAGTTCTTAATGTAAGCATTACATAAAAAATTATTTAATTATTACTTGGTGAACCCGACGAGGGTTGACCTTGGTGCTACGTATTTCTATTCACGATAAAAAATCAGGAATCATGTAGTTCTTAATAAAAAACTATTTGAGAGATTATTAGAATTTGTGTGGGGATCTCTATAAGGATTAACCTTGGTCCTACGTATTTCATTTCTGAATGAAAAATCAGGGATCACGTAGTTCTTAATGAAAATACTACATAAAAAATTATTTAATTATTATTTGGTGAGCCCGATAAGGATTGACCTTGATCCTACGTATTTCCATTTGTGACGGAAAATCAGTGATCATATAGTTCTTAATAAAGGAACTATTTGAGAGATTAGTTATTTTTGTTTGGGGATTCCGACAAGGATTAATCTTGGTCCTACGTATTTCGATTCAGAAAGGAAAATTAGGGATCACGTAATTCTTAATAAAAACAGTCAATGAAAAATTATTTAATTATTACTTAGTGAGACCAACAAGGATTGACCTTGGTCGTACATATTTTCATTCATGACAGAAAATCAGTGATCATATAGTTCTTAATAAAGGAACTATTTGAGAGATTATTTATTTTTGTTTGGGGATCCCTTAAAGGATTAACCTTGGTCATACATATTACTATTCAGAAAGGAAAATCAGAAATCACGAATTTCTTAATGAAACCAATACATGACAAATTATTTAATTATTACTTGGTGAGCCCGATAAGGATTGACCTTGATCCTACACATTTCCATTCATTACGAAAAATTAAGGATCACATAGCTCTTAATAAAAAAACTTTTTGGGAGATAATTTTTTTTGGATCCTGATAGGGATTAACCTTGACCCTTCATATTTTCATTCCAAAAGGAAAATCATGGATCACATAGTTCTTAATGAAAACACTTCATGAACAATTATTTAATTATTACTTGGTGAACTCGACAAGGATTGACCTTGGTCCTACATATTTTCATTTATGACGAAAAAGTAGGGATCACGTAGTTCTTAATAAAAAAAATAATTGAGAGATTGTTTATTTTTGTTTGGGGATCCTGATCAGTATTAACCTTTATACTACGTATTTCCATTTAGAAAGGAAAATCAGGGATCACATAGTTCTTAATGAAAACACTACATGAAAAATTATTTAATTATTACTTGGTGAGCTCGACAATGATTAACCTTGGTCCTACGTATTTCCATTCATGACAAAAAATCATAGATGACATAATTCTTAATAAAAAAAACTATTTCAGAGATAATTTAATTTTTTTGGAGATCCCGACAAGGATTAACCTTGGTCCTACGTATTTCCATCCAGAAAGGAAAATCAGGGATCACGTAGTTCTTAAGGAAAACATTACATAAAAAATTATTTAATTATTACTTGGTGAACCCGACAACTTGGTCATACATATTTTCATTCATGACAAAAAATAAGGGACCATGTAGTTCTTAATAAAACTAACTATTTGAGATATTATTATTTTTTGTTGGGATCCCGACAAGTATTAACCTCTGTTCTAGGTATTTCAATTCAGAAAGGGAAATCAGGGAGGGATCACGTAGTTCTTAATCAAAACCAGTGTTATTGATATCGGATAACGGAAAATATCGGCAACTCCAAAAATCGTTATAAAGTTATAACGAAAATCATAACGGATTATGGCGGAAGTATTACAGTAAAAAAATATAATACCATCACATATAATTTTAATGAAAAAGTAATGATATTATGTATAATTATAGTGGAATATTTTTTGCAAAACGATTGTGGGGATTGCACAGAATTCACTGCTAGTGGCTAAAGGGCTCACTGCTGGTGGCTAAAGGGCTGAAGGAAGTTAGGGTAAAAAAGTAAGAATGAAGAAAAATGTTTAAAATTTGAGTGGGTGTGGGTCAGGCCCAATTGGTTAAATAAGTTAGGTTTCCACGTGTTTCCTTTCTTCCTCACAAGCATGCTGTCGCCGCTACTGCAAGTCCTTTCTTCTCTTCGCTGCCCCAAGTCCTTTCTTCTCTTCTCTTTCGCTCATCCTTTCTTTTTCTCAGTTCGATATTTTCGCCTCCACCATTTCGCCACCACAACCCGCCATGCACAAAGCGGCCGCCATAGAAAATCTGATTCGCCTCCGCCTTGTTATGACGACAGGCTCGAAAACCGGTACCGATTTCCGCCATGGCGACGCCATGACCAATATTCAATAACATTGATCAAAACCTTACCTGAAAAATTATTATTGAATTATTCCTTGGTGAACTCGACAAAAATTAATCTTGGTCCTATGTATTTTCATTTATAACGGAAAATTAAGGATCACATATTTCTTAATAAAAAATGAACACTATTTAAGAGATATATAATATGACACAACGCATATTTGGTGGATAATAATAAATATTTTGTTAATAGTTTGCATGAAGTCTTTCTTGATTTAATTACATCTTCAATCTTACATTTTTGAAATAAATATTTTGTTTAAGGAAAATGGCACAATGACTACCCAATTTGACTACCCAATTTACTACCTTCGTGGAATATAATATTTAATTTTATTTAGTTGCATCAAATGGAGTGGCACGTGACGGAAAGAAATATGAAATTAAGTTACCATTTTACATGTTGTCGTCAATTAACAGCTTTCCCGTGAAATTGAAAAAAGAAGGAAAAAGTGAAATTGCAGAAAAAACTTTGCAGTCGCTGTTTCAGCTTCCATACCAAAAGTTTTCTTCTCCACCGCACCTCTGAACTCCAACATCCCTTCGAAGTCCACCGCGCAGGCACGAAGTCCACCGTCCAGTTTGAAAATACACCACCACGACGAAGTCCACCGTGCTTGCGAAGACCACCGTGCTTGCGAAGTTCCCCGTCCCTGCGATGTCCCCCATCCCTGCGAAGTCCACCGTGTTGGTGGTCTCCTTCGAAAATCCACCACCCCGAAACACCGAAAGGTACCTTCTTTGTGTTGTTGTGTGAATGGTAAGTGTTATGGTTTTCCAGTGAAAGGGGGTTTTTAACATCACAGTGTTCTCCATTTGCAAGGTATTCTTCCATTTGGTTCAAGGTATGATTTTTTTGTTTTCCCCAAAGCATTGACGTCGTGGTTGTATCGTTTTGGTGTGACATTGAAAAATATATGTCTAATAATGGTGGATTTTATCAAAAATGTATCTCTAATATCACTGTTTACTTACTTTTTTAAGATTTGCATGATAATAGTTGTTTTGAATCTAGGTTTTGATTGGTAGTGTGTTATTTAATTGTAATATTGACTGAATGATTTGTAGTAATTTTGATCAGTGCATTTGTGTTGACAAGTATTTTACTGTTGTACTTAGCATCCTTATCCTAATACCTTTATAATTCATGCAATTGACGAATCTGTAATAGAATAAATAGTAGGAGCTGTGACTAGCAAGTAATTTACTCATTTTCTGCTATTCTAAGCCTTAGACCATTGTCAGCTATAGGAAATCATACCAATTCATGAATCATCAGAGAATTGAAATCCATATGTAAGTCATCACTTGATATATGTAGTTTTGAATCAAAAAGAAAATATTGATTTTAATTCTCCCAAATAGAACTAGTTTAAAACTATTATTTATTCATTCATAATGAAGTACCTTGTACTTAATCTAATTTAGTCATTCATAATGCAATACCTTTTATAAAGAAAATAATCTAATTCTAACTTTGATATGAAATCTCAATTGTTAGTGTTGTATAAGTATACCGTTGTAATGTTTGTGGGTTTTCACTTTAGATTATAAGTTTTTGATCCCATGAATTTACTTGAATGAATTCAGTAGTATGGATATTATTGATAATTAAAAGTATTATGTAACATTTGTTCGTGCTTACTTATTTATTTTGGTCTTAGTTATTATAATTGATTAATAGTTGAATTAGTTATATGGCAGGGAAAAGGGAAGTGAAATCTTCTCCGCATTCATGGAATAAGGGTAAGAAGACCAAGATGGAGAAGGATGCCCAGGTCAATTTTCACTCCTTATGACCATTTAAATGAAATTATGTTTACTAATTGTTCAACTAAATTGTACTGTCGTGTATCATAGGTGAGGATCCTGTATCGTTGTGATACGAAATACATTGTTGAAGTAAACAATGTTGTCAAAGCAACCCACCGTAAGCGGATTGAAGGAACACTATTTAGATGGTGTTTATCTTTGGACAAGGTGTTGGAAATAAATTGCCCTTTGATTAGGGAAGTTTTGAATCGGTGGGTTGTAGATGGGGAATTCATTCGTGTTGGCCCGCACTTAGTTCGCTTATCAATATATGATGTTTATATATGCTTAGGTCTTAGTATGGTTGGTAAATCTGTTCCATTTGATAGTGAAGTTAGTGGGTTGGTAGGTTCACTTTTTGAGAACAAACCTATTTCAGTCCGAGATATAAGTAACAAGATTAAGAACTATGTTAGTAGTGATGATGATGATGATGTACAAAGTGTTTGTAGGTTGTACTTGTTACTTTGTTTCTCTGTCTTTTATTTTCCTAGGACATCTAGGATTGTGAACAATATGCCTTTCAAAATCTTAGACAATCTGAACAACCTTAGTGACTTTAATTGGGCTGATTCTGTTCATACCTTTTTGATTGGTGGTATGAATCGTGGACATAAGGTTCTACTAGAAAACCAAAATTCAAGTAGCCTTAACATAGCCGGTTATGTTGCAGTTATACAAGTAATTAATAATTTCAATAGTTGTGTTGTAATTATTTTTATGAATTTTGATATATTAATTGATTATTCATTTATATAGATTTGGGCTACCCGTCGACTTAGGTTAGAAGATGTACAAACTGAAAATCAATTCCCAAGAATTTTGCACTGGCCATTGGTTAAGATTAGGACAGTTAACATCGAGTCCCTTTTTGAAAAGACTAAGGTATGCAAAATTGAGATTTTTAACTTAGTGTTATGTAATTCTGTTTTTTTTTTGTTTAAATTTTTTTAAAATATATTAATTTTTGTGTAGGTTGTTTTGGATTGGTCTCTGAGTGATGGACGAGTATAGGCATTACCTTCCGCCTGATTTGTGTTCTATTCAAGAAATTTTAAGAGCATATCTGGTTAGTATCCAATGTCATGTGATAAAGTAATGAATTTAAAAAATTGAATTTTATTTTAATTAATGGTTGTTCCATTTAGTTATTTGCACCAATGGTTTACGATGGACACTGGTGGTGTTATGCTATCCAATTTCACAGCAAGAAATTTATTATATTGGATTCTCTTCCTCACAATTGTCGTCGCAAAAAACAAATAGATAATCATGTTGTAAGTATGTTATAGCATTTGGATAATTGTAAATCTGTTTGCTTACTTAATTTGCACAATTGAATTGTAACATATTTGTGTTTTCAGATGCAGAATGTGGAGAACCTTTTTTGGCTTCTGATGAATGATAAGAACCAAATGAAACCAACATTTGAACTAGTCATTGACGACCTTCCTCATCAACCAAATTTGTATGGACATCGATGTTCTATATTGGCAATGGCATTGTAAAAATTTGTGTATATTTGATTACATTTAATTTTTGGTGATTTCAGGCATGACTGTGGCATTCTGGTCTTAAAGTATCTTCAGATGTGGGATGGACTTAAAAGATTTGATGGAAAGAACATGCCTTCATACTCTTGTGTAAGTACGAAAACCTAGTGGTTGCCTTCAACTTTCATTTCCTAAAATTAAGGTATTTAAATAGGAATTTTCTAATTATTTTCCGAATTACAAGAGGAGCTGCAACATTTGAGACAACATTACATTTGTGAATGGTTGCTTGACCTAGAAAATTTGCATAGAGAGATTGTTCTTCAAAGATTTCAACCATACCTTAGGAATTAATACTATATGGGAGTCAATGGGGGTTTGTCCATATATGGGTGTGCAATGGTCTTTTGAATATTTTGTAGATTGATTACGCTTTTAAATATTGACATCAGAATTTTTAAATGCATTTGACAACAATTATTAATGTAACTTTGTGGCCATGTTAAATGGAAGTGCAACTTTCTATGTCAATATTGGGTTGTTTGATAAATAATATCTTGTCCCCAAAATTGAAAAGAATGTTCGTTTCATGTACAATGATTAAAATGACAAGATGTTTAGTTAATAAGGTAGTTTACACTCCTGTTTTGAATTGAATGATTTATTTCATGTATAATGATTAAACTGACATGACCTTTAACTTACTTAAGTGATGGAGTAAAAATTAATTATGTTCTTTTGTTTAAAAGAAAGTTCTCACCAAAGAGATAGTTAATTTAGTTAACCAAATAAATGAAACCAACCATACAATCAATTCGACGTACTCATTTTAAGTAAATTGAAGTTATATCATTTTAAATTAGTTATGCAATGTCATAAATCAACTCCTTCATAGGTGATGGACGTCCTTGGTGTAGGAGAGGAAGGAAATCCATGGAGAATGATGAGGAGGAGATGAAGTGCAGCGGAATTTGGAGAAATAGATGAAAATAGCTCTCGGAAATGGAGAATTTGGTGAAGATCAAGAGTAGAAGTGGAGCTATGGTATGGAAGGTGGCTAGAGGAGATGAAGGAGAAGGTTAGCCATGTGAATAATGTAAAAAGCCCATGATTGACTTGATCATCTTGTGAGAGGCCCATGTGAATCTTTCTCATCATGCTTCTAATGATTGGGCCTTGATGTGGACTTGGGCTTGTTGATGCATTTGAGGTTGGGCTTGTTGGGATCACATCAATAGGAAGTGTTGCTAATTCAATATGCTTTTAAAATTGGGTATTTAAAGCCTTAACTGAAATCATTAGAATAAAAATTTGTCTGTTGTGCAAGCGAGATGAATGAGGGAAGCTATCACCACATATCCACTCGAAAACTACCATTCCTTCCACATGCATTTTAAATGCAATAAAATACATCCATAAAAATGTTTGTAGGGTAAACTATTTTAATAACATTTATCAGCATTTGTGAAATGTGATGAGTCTTGACAAAATAAGTGGTGACCCATGACAATATTTTTGTACAAGGATACACTGCAGTGAAGTTCACCTACATTAAAATTTAAAGCAAAATAATTATGTCCATAACTAAACATGTCATTCACAAACACATAATCCAAAATCAAAAGGTGTTTGATTATGCCATGTTGATTAAATCAACCAATCCAAAAGTAGATGTTCTTTGCAAACTAGTTCCTGCATATAACACAAAACTTACAGTCATAATAGGTAGAAGTGATGAAGTGTAGTTATAATTAAAGATCTCAGATCTGAATTTGACCTAAATATGTGTTGACTTTCATGAAAAAGTTGTGTGCTTTGTACTGATGTTAACAAGGATACAAAGCATGTGCACTGCACATCACAAACCTGGCCATTGCATAATTTAAAATAATTAATGACTTTGTATAACTCAGCAGACATGCTTATTACAATAAAACTTACCATGTTGTTTGTATCTCTTCAAGCATTTCTCCATCAGTAGATTGTTTAGAAGTTCCAAGGTCACCGTTATGGACTGAGGTTCCATCCCTACATGCTTTGTTCCTTGCAGCTTTACATTTTTTTTTGCAAACCTTTTCAACGATTGATTGCTTCCTTAATCCTCATGGTCGACCCTTTCTTTTCACATGGGCTGGGCTTAGTATATTGTTGTGTTCAATTGCAGTATTAAGTGTAGAAGACATGTCTTTTTGAGCCCCTAATGAAGTTGCCCCCACATTGGACCATCTTATGGATGCATTTTTTGACAACGACTCCAGTTGGTCAACAAGGAATTCTGTTCCACTTTGACTTTCACATGCAACCTCAACAATGTCATAAAATTTCTTACACAAAAAGTCATACCTCTTAACATTTGGTTCGTCTTTCTTAGTGTTGTATGATGCTCGTATCAAAGTATGCCTTCTACGTATCTGTTTGCTACACCGACCCAGAATATACTTTTGTGAAACACATTTCACATCTTCTTGTGCAAGGACCATTAGGCTGTGTCGACAAAGAATACCTCTAAACTCAAACAGCCTACAAGAGCATTCAATGTCTTTTGTTGAAGGATCAAATAAAACTTCATGCATCTTGTCTGCACTTTGGTCTTTCCATATCAAAGTTTCTTTGACAAAATATTTTGTCCTAATCCCATCAAATGCAACATTTTTCACGTTACAATTCATTTTGCACCGAAATTCATTTTGCACTTCCCTAAATTTTTCATGAGTGTATCTAAACTATAAGAAAACAAACACCTCTGGATATTACCCAAATATCCAAACTTAATACATTGACACGTGTCCTTTTTACAGGTTTTTTCGCAACTTCACCTATGGATATTACCCAAATACCCTAACTTAATTCGTTGACACGTGTCCTTTTAACATCATTTTTCGTAAATTAACCTTTTACCATGTGATTACCCGTGATTTGCAACACAATGCTAAGTATTTTACTCATGTAACCCTCTTCTCCAGACTCAATATGACTTCATTGACCGGGGTTTAAAGTAATTTCATATTTCCCGCCTGTTGAGTGTTGGAAGGAGGGATATTGTCCATGAGTTGATTGATGTTGCATGCATTAATTATCTGAGCTGCGTTTGAAATCATTTTTTAAGGGTGATGTTTAGTGGTTTCGTTTTTTATATGGTTCTTGCTTCTTCTTTTCTCCAGTTTAGGTATGGCATTTCTTTTTTTCGTTTTGTGTCTGAGTTTTTGGTTCAATCCAGTACCCCACTTGCTCTAACATCATTTTCTTTTCTTCGTTTGTGTGTCCGAGTTTTTGGTTTGATCATAGAGCTCAGTTGCTCTGAGATGATTTTTCTTTTCTTCCTTTTGTGTTTAACACTTTTCTTTTGTATTTTCAAGGTCATTGTATCAGATGTACACCAAGGAAATGATGAATGGTTGGTTTTCCGCTCTTTCTTCTTCTTCTTCATATCTTCACATTTCTTTGATGGGTTTCCTTCCTCTCCAGATCTCCATCGCATGGAGGGCAAAAATGAGTTTAGAAATTTGTCTAGGTTTTTGTTTTGTTTTTCTTTTTGTATATTATAGTTTACATTTGTCTTGAGTAAAAAATGAAGGACTTTGAGATCTTGCAAAAGAGTTTTTCATTATCAAAATGCCTTCTACCACCATAATGACTCATGCTTATGACTTATATATTGAATTTGTTTTGTTTTTTGGTATTTGGTTTTTGCATTGTAGTTAGTGTTCATCTGATTTTTTTACCTATTGTACGAATACCTATTGACGTTCCATTCTTTGTGATGAAAAGTAGGGACAATACCATTTTGTAATTGAAGAGATTGAAGTTTCCTGTTAGGAAGAAGATCGTCACTTACAAAGCAATAAAAAGGTTTGATTTTTTTTCTTCTTGAATGTTAGTTCCTTGATCTTGATCTTGATCTTTTTATAATTTTATTACTAGAAATCCTGAAAAATTTAGCTACAAGAAATGATTTTGAACCCAGAAAAAAGGTTGTGAAGGAAAAGTTACCCATGAACATGTAAGCTTTTATATTCACTCCTTGTCCCATGCCCCATTTTAATTGGTCCTGAATTTATTATTGTTTCCCTTCCTCTGTTGGTTAAATGCTCTGTTGGTTAAATGTGTGATTTGAATCTGTTTCCAAATAAGAGGTAATATAGAAACAATTGTTTACACCCATAATGATTGAGCTTTAATTCCATTAGTGTCACTTTTCATTAGGATTTGTAGTTATAAGAATCTTAGAATTTATTTGGTTAACATAAAACAACCCAATGGACATCGTAGTGGATCCTCTGATAATGCCTGTCAAGATTTTATTTTTGCTGCTGCCAATGTGTTAGATGCCCAAAAAATGTCATAATTTTTTAGAGTAGCGTGTGATGAAGCTGAGGAATTTGTGGAGTTTGTGAAGCAAAGGATGAGATTTGAGTGCCTGTGAAACAAAGGATAGAAGTCAAAGAAAGCTTAACCTATTTCTGTAAAAATGGATTTGAAAATTTAACTTGGTCATGGCATGTACATGTCTTTCGGTAGTTTTTAGTAAAAATATAGGTTTCAGTAGTTTTCTCTACAAGGCTAAAGTTTTGTCCTATCATGGTAGATTCTAACATTTTAGATGAGTGTGCTTAGTATGTAGACATCATGTCCTTAATAAAGAGACATCATGTGGGCATGTCTTAATTTATTAGGTTGTTTTTGTCTCAAAGACAATTAAGTGTGGCACTGTTCTTCCATACTTCTCCCTCTTCAATTAGAACATACAACTCCCAAAGGAAAGTAAATGGGAAAAAAGTAGCAACCTCTGAACCATAGCCTTGAATATAACAGTACCAATAGGAGGATTATTTATGTGGATGAAAAATGAGGTTAATTGTAAATGCAAGAAAAAGAAAAAACTGATTTTTCAAGTAGTTGATGTAATGAAGATTGAACATTTAATGTTTCGTCGCTGCTTTCTTTGTTATATTGTTCAGAGGTTTCAAAATTTTAGATGCTTTAATCTTTGATAAAGATTTTTTTTCGCACCGCCTTTAATTATTTGTCTTGTACGTGTGATGAACTGTTAGGGTGGAATTCATGACTTCCTGGGCTCACCAATTGGAGTGAAATTTGACCCAAATGAATAAGAAATGCTAGAGCATTTAAAGGCAGAAGTAGTGTCTGATGCATGCAAGCTTCATTCCGTTATTAATGAGTTCATACTGACCTCAAGTTAAATATTACAAGGCATAAAAGCAGCTTATATGCATGAAGTCATAAACACCTCACAATAAGATCACATGCCCTTAGCACCAAGAAGATCAATCCACTGCAACGAATTTTCACTTCATTACATTCCACATATTGCAATCTAAGGATCATATCTTGCACAACCTTACTGTTTCGGGTGTAGGGACCAAGAGTCTACTAAGAGCCTCTTCGATCTTACTCCTTTTCTCGAAATCTCCTCTCCTCGCAGCTGCGATAACTTCTTCTCCAAGAAATCCACTTCCTCGCTCGATCGGTTGGGCAGACGATCGAAGTACCTGTCTAAAAGGCTCTGATGCTTAAGTCAGTTACTGGACCGATTAGTGTATCAATATAACTGTCGTAATAAATGCGAATTAAAGATCCTCACCAACCTACCTTTGGGCCCTATTTATAGTTTTCGGTGTGGGCCTGTGATTAGGGTTTCTTAATCACGGCCTAATGATCCTCTAATCAATATTACTGACTTGTTTAACGTTAATTAATCCGATTGACTAGTGTTGTTTGACCGTGCGACCGATGGCCGCTTGACAAGGCTGGTTATCTCCTGATTTTAACAAGTGAATAATTCGTTTATAACTGATCGACCGATGATCATATATAAAGCACTACGCAAATCTTAGGAGATTGACCGACTGATCGACCTGGTGGCTGATCAAATGATTGTCCTTTATAAGTTAAGGCGTTGTTCGTGTGAGACCGAATGACCGATGGTTCGTTGAGGAGTAAAGCGAAATTAATATGTAGGCCGATCGACCGATTGGTCTCTATAAGTTAATGTTGTTCGTTTGTGATACCGATAGACCGATGGCCCTTAACGTGGTTCGTTTGCGAGACCGATCGACCGATGGTTCCTTACGATATAATACGTGGTTCATTTGTGAAACTGATTGACCGGTGGTCCTATACAGTTCATCCGTAATGTCGTTCGACCGGTGGATATGTTTTATACACGAGCCTTCCCAACCTTGTTCAATGGACCTGAGGACTGGGTATGGCTGATAGACCGATAGGACATACAGTACACTTACCATTGACATAAGTGATGCCTCTAATATATTTAAATATAATATAACTATATTATTCAATTAGTCGATAATCAATAACAACACCAATTTCATAACTCATCAACGTATTTTGAAAAAAGTTCCTCAAATGCAATGGTTTACTTGCGGTCATGAAATCCAACAACACAACTTACTATTATCCCTTCCAGCTTATAGTTTGATATTTCTTAATTACAAATCCAATACATCAAATTACTTTTTAATAGATAAGTAAAATAATATAGAAACTAATAAAATAAAACATTATTTATTTTTATTATTATATAACTGGAAGTAAAATATAACATACACTAATATAACATAAACTAATATCATACGTGGTTAATAAATATATTTTTCTGTCTGCACTGTTTTTACGAAAATTAATATATCCTTAAGTTTTGTAGTGATTTTTTATTTGCGCAGTAGTAACATTATTATTATTAGTAGTAGTAGTAATGTTAGTACTATTATCTTTGATTTTATATATCAATATATTTTAATATCTTTGTATGTGTTTGTCGATATCTATATGTGTTTTTATTTATAAATTTTAACATTAATTTCATGTTATTTTTATTTTCTATGGGGCCATATTTCGATTATGTGCATATTTTCTACATGATCATATTATTATTTGAATTAATATAAGCAACAATAGTAGTAACATTATTATTATTATTGAGACTATTATTATTATTAGTAGTAGTAGTAATGTTAGTACTATTATCTTTGATTTTATATATCAATATATTTTAATATCTTTGTATGTGTTTGTCGATATCTACATGTATTTTTATTTATAAATTTTAACATTAATTTCATGTTATTTTTATTTTCTATGGGACCATATTTCGATTATGTGCATATTTTTTACATGATGATCATATTATTATTTAAATTAATATGAGCAATAGTAGTAGTAACACTATTATTATTGAGATTATTCTTATTATTATTAGTAGTAATGTTAGTACTATTATATTTGATTTTATATATCAATATATTTAATATTTATGTGTTTGTAGATATCTACATGTGTTTCTATTTATAAATTTTAACCTTAATTTCATGTTATTTTTATTTTCTACACGACCATATCCGTGCATACACATTTTATTTTAATATAACATACAAGCATCTATACATTTACATGTGTTTCTATTTAAAAATTTTAACATCAATTTCATGTTGTATTTATTTTGTACGAGACCATATTATACACTATGCCTGCATTTTACCTTAAGAACAACATGTGTATATGAATTTCATTTTAATATAATATACATGTATTTATTTTTACATGTGTTTTTATTTAAAAATTTTAACATCAATTTCATATTGTATTTATTTTGTACGGGACATTATTACACAATATACCTACATTTTATTTTAACCACGACCCTGCATATACATTTTATTTTAATATAGTATATAACTCAAAAATATTATTTAAATTTTAATCATGTAACTTTATTAAGCATTACTAATTAATTATCAATTTTATGATTTAAAATAAATAAAATCGTATTTAATTATTATTTTTAAATTTTATTATTATTAATATAATCTATTATTATTATTAATATACCAATTATATTAATTATATAATAGTAAAATATAATTATATATATAAATAATTCATTCAAATATAATATTATTATATTAATTTTTTTATCTAAATAAAAAAAAAACAAAAAAAAATGACCAGTGCGTAGGCACGAGTCTTATACTAGTTCCTCCTGAAATTGTCTCTCGATAAATGATTGAGATCCACAAGGAAGGGTAGTATTAAGAGATCTGAAGTCCGCCTCGTACTCCTTCTCTGCCTTGGAACGAAGGGCATTGTCATATTGAACCACAAATTGTTGGAGTGTGGTTGTAGAGTTTATGAACCCATCAAAGAAGGCGTTCATCCCCTCACTTCTTTGTGTTGTCGACATGCCAGCCCAAAAATCACATTTCAAATAACATGACACCCATCGATGCCTTTCTTCAAATAGGGTGTACAACCATTCATTTAGTTGTAGCTCATACATTTCAATGAAATTATTCCATCCACTCTCAAAATCCTCTGCAGTAGATGATTCATACACCAATTGCTTCATGGTATGCTTGATTTCCTTGTAGTTTCTATAACCAATCAATTTTTCAGGAAGTTTCTTCATTATGTGCCAAAAACACCAACGATGTCGTGTGTTGGGGAAGACCATTTGGATTGCATTTTGCATAGCCTTGCACTGATCAGTGACAATGCCTTCAGGGGATTTATTTCCCATGCATCGCAACCAACATCGAAATAGCCACACAAATGTACTACTGTCTTCTGCAGATAAAAGTCCACGTCCTAGTAAGATTGAATGACCATGGTGATTAACCCCAACAAATGGTGCAAATGGCATGTCGTACTTATTGGTTAAGTACGTTGTATCAAACGATACAACATCCCCAAACTCGAGGATCACCTATGTACCAAAAAATATAAAAAAAGACTACATGATATGCCTCGTATAACTGGATGACAACAAATGAAAAATTGATCTCAATTTCAAAAGAGTTAGATACACTCTTACAACAGTCAAAGATGTCAAATTAGGGTTTCAAAAAAAATTGTTCATTTTTGGTTGATTAAAAACATAGATAAAATTACAAAAGTAAATATTACATATCTACAAATGAAACACAAAAAAATATGAGACAAAATTGAAACAGGAGAATAATAAATATTCTTCACATGAAAATCATACCGGTGGACTTCGTCGTGATGGTGGATTTTCGAAACGGATGGTGGACTTCGTGCCTGCACGGTGGACTTCGAAGGGATGTTGGAGTTCAGAGGTGCGGTGGAGAAAAAAACTTTTGGTCTAGAAGCTGAAACAACAATTGCAGAGTTTTTTCTGCAATTTCACTTTTTCCTTCTTTTTTCAATTTCACGGGAAGGCGGTTAATTGACGACAACATGTAAAATGGTAACTTAATTTCAGATTTCCCTTCAGTCACGTGCCACTCCATTTGATGCAATTAAAAAAAATTAAATATTATATTCCATGTAAGGTAGTAAATTGGGTAGTCAGTGTACCATTTTCCTTTATTTAAAGATTAAAATCTTATATTTTTTAAATAAATAATTTTTTAAAATTAAATATTTAATGTATGTCTATTATACCGGTCAAACTTAATAGTAGTTTGAAATCGTTTTTGATGGAGTCTTCTTTTTGGACTAGTTGCCCAATTAAATAAATTATAAATTAAGTTTAAAAATATATCGTAAGAAACAAAAGAAAAAAAGTAAAACTAAATTGTTATCATAAAGTGAAATACTCCTGTGAAAATCATGAAACAATAACTAAGTATAAAATTTAAGATCAAATAAGATAGAAAGTTATAAGAAAATCACTAAATATATTTCTGTGAAATAGTCCTCTTCAAAAATAACGTTTAAAATGTTAAAGATAATAATTATTTTAATATATTAAATAAAAGGATATTTATTTAATTTTTTTCCTACTTATCGATATTGTTCTGATGCCCCTAAAGATATATGATATGACACATCGCCGCATAGAAGGGTGAAAAGGTCAAGTCACGCGTAATTACCAAATTTTCTTCATCGCTTTCTCTCTTTCTTTCTCTGCGTTCTCTCCGCTAATCGTTTTCGTCTGCGCCCTAATCAAATTCAATTCCTAACACCTCTCATCAAAGCCCGCACTTGAACCAATTCTTGTTCGTGAAACCCTAATTCGATCTCCGAAGAAGAAGAGGATCGATGTGGGCAGCTTCTTGCCTTGCGTCATGCTGCGCGGCGTGCGCATGCGACGCGTGCAGGACCGTCGTTTCGGGAATCAGCCGTCGTTCCGCGCGGATCGCTTATTGCGGCCTCTTCGCCTTCTCCCTCATCGTCGCTTGGATCCTTCGGGAGGTCGCCGCTCCTCTCATGGAATCTCTTCCATGTAACCATCCCTTCCCTTCTTTTTCCCCTATAATCATTGATTTCATCTTCTTTCTCAGTCTTCAATTTTCTCTGCGATTTTTTAGTTTTCTTTATGCAATCCCTGTCCCCTTCTGTTTTAACTATTTTGAGGTCCGAAACAAAATTAATTTGGTCTTGAAAGTAACGAGCTATTAATTGAAAGGATAACGTTTATTGTGATTGTTATGGCACCTTGTGGTTTTATTTATCTAGCATATAGGCCTGGTTATTGTGTTTATTTTTATTTGTTATTTTCAGTAAAAAAATGGTTTGTTACGTAATTCTGGATATCCTATGTAGTACAAGTGCATAATTTTCTTTTCTGAACTGAAGTGTTGCTGCATATTAAGCAATATTTAAGGCCTTGCAATCTGGTGGGGCCTCGAATTATCCCTCACGAGGTTCGGCCATTTGAATTAGTTGTGAAACTAATTTTTGGTTGGGAGCTAAGTCATGCTGAATTATCATGTTTTTTCTCAAAGTATGTGTATGTTAATTACTGGTTTTGGTAATGAGAGTATATTGATGGATGGCCGAAGTTTATGAGATGTGTAGGTAACATCGTTGTTATTAATGCTGTTGTTAATACCGCAGGGATTAATCACTTCAGCCACACTCCTAGCAGAGAATGGTTTGAAACGGATGCAGTTTTGCGGGTTAGCTTGGGGAATTTTCTGTTTTTCACTATTCTAGCGGTTTTGATGATTGGTGTAAAAACCCAGAGGGATCCTCGGGATAGTATGCACCATGGAGGGTGGATGATGAAAATTATCTGCTGGTTCATTCTGGTAATCTTTATGTTTTTCGTTCCAAACGAGATCATCAGCTTCTATGGTAAGAATTTCTGCTAATGTGATTTCCGTTGATCCATTATAGTTGATTATCATACATGTTGGACTCTTTGTACTTGTACGTTGCTTTAGTCTTATATTTGGGCCTGCATAATATGATTACAATTTTACAATATACAGTATCAGGATGACCTCAGTACGTACAACTTGTTAATAGAATATGTAGCTATACTTCAGGTTCATGCCTGATGTCTCTAGTCTTCAATAAGTCGACTTCTTTGTGCTTCTAGACATAGGGTGTGTTTGAGACAACTGCAAAAACTAGATTATTTCAATAATTGATTATAATTAGAATCAGTTTTGTCTGGGTAAGTTGGCTCAAAACAATTTTTAAAATATTTGTTTGGATACAACAAAAAATTAGTTTTACATAGTAAATTACAAAAGTGGTTATGTATGTCTCTATAGAGAGGGGAACCAAGCTATTTGGAAATTTGGGGGTAATTTGGAAATAATGTTCTTTAAGAGAAAGAAAAGCTGTTGGTAAATAATCATAAGCTTCAAATTTTCAGAATATGAAAAGAACTTGTATTTGAGACAAGAAAAGGAATTATTCCAATTTCATTTATTGTCCGCAACACACAGTTAGAAGACTTGGATGATGGGTGTAATTTGACTGCCTTAGACTAACATTTCATAAGTATGAGTTTAATCATAATTTGATAAAGGATTGGGAGTGAAAGAGGCATTTAGCTAACAACCCAATACTGATAATTTTTTTTCATCATTTGAAATATGTTATAGTGCTTTTTAAAGAAGAAACTTTTTGAGTAGCTCCATGTTTTTGAGCATTAAGTTTGAATGTTTCCAGATCATACTAAAATAAATAATATGTATGTAACTTTCTACATGAAATGCTCACTACATGGACTTTTGGAGCGCCCAATATCATTGGATGATGGAAGCTCAGCTGGAATGAAAAGATTGTTGTAATATTCTTTGAATAATATATCATTGTACCTTATTTATTTGAGCTATTGTTTTGAATTTGGAATTACATCTCATGATCAAAATATTGTTTCAAATATCATTTTGTCACTTTCTTGTTTTCTTTAAATGCTTATTGTAGTCAATTTGTTTGAAATCTTAAAGAAAACAGCATCCGGTCTTAATAAAAGCTGTAAATTTTAAAGATACCAAAGATTACTGTGCTTAAACATATTGAGTTTAAAGAGGATGTGTATAGTTCGCATACACTTCATATGCACTTGACATGTAAATTATTTCATTGTTTATGATAATGATGAGGTATGACAATACGCAGAAACAATATCGAAGTTTGGCTCAGGCATGTTTCTTCTTGTTCAAGTCATGCTCTTGTTAGATTTTGTTCATGGATGGAATGACAAATGGGTTGGATTTGATGAACAATTCTGGTTAGTTTTGGGGTTTGATTTTTATATCATTCCTGTAATTTCATTTTCTTTATTTGATAAGTTGTCATTATATTTTTGAATGAGTTTTTCAGTATTTACCTGTGTATTTATACAGGTACGTTGCTCTATTTGTTGTTTCACTTGTTTGTTATGTGGCAACATTTGCATTCTCGGGTGTTCTCTATCACTTCTTCACACCATCTGGACAAGACTGTGGCCTCAACGTCTTTTTCATTACCATGACCCTGATTCTCGCATTTGTTTTTGCCATAGTGGCTTTGCATCCTGCAGTAAGTTCAATTTTTTTTTCATTGTAGTTAACTACTAATTTATTTTCCTGGTTTTTCATATGCGTCTGTTAATTTTCCTAGTTTCGGCTTGAAGCATAAATTACTGAAGTTTTATTGTTTAGATGGGAATAGGTGTTACCTATCTGTAGATCATTCATTACTTTAGTTGGATTTGAGGTTTCTGAACTATATTCATATTCAGGTTAACGGAAGTGTTTTGCCTGCTTCAGTAATATCATTGTACTGCACTTATCTCTGCTATAGTGCACTGGCTAGTGAGCCAAGAGATTACGAGTGCAATGGTCTTCACAAACACTCCAAAGCTGTTTCCACTGGCACCCTTACATTGGGTTTACTCACAACTGTTCTATCTGTTGTTTATTCTGCTGTGCGTGCTGGATCTTCTGCTGCAGTACTTTCCCCTCCTAACTCCCCTCGAGCTGGTAATATCATTTAAATCCAATGTTTCTATTTCATCATCGTTTCTAATACTCACAACTCAAAAGTTGGCCACCAAATGTTCGAGTTTGAAATCTAATAATGGTTTTATTGATCTCGAAGCTGAATTTGGTGCCATGAAGAAAAATAATTTGCCTTATTTCATTTGATTGGCATTAAATTACAAAAAATTGCAGATGCAAATATTGACAATCTTTCATTTCTGGTGTTTCTGCAGGGAAGCCTCTGCTTCCACTGGATGCAAGGGAGGAGGAAGAGGAGAAAGCAAAGCCAGTTTCATATTCATATGCCTTCTTCCACTTGATCTTCTCTCTTGCAAGCATGTATTCTGCAATGCTTCTGACAGGTTGGTCAACATCCGTGGGAGAGAGTGGGAAATTAGTTGACGTGGGATGGCCTTCTGTGTGGGTTCGGATCATCACTTCCTGGGCAACTGCTCTGCTGTACTTATGGTCTCTCGTAGCTCCTATCATGTTCCCAGAGAGGGAGTTCTGAGCATCATCTTCCTCAGTTTCAAGATTCAGGAAAAACTTGTCCCCTAATTGATTAACTACTCTACGGTGTGCATCTATATCAACAGACATTGGAATAAAGTGTTATGAATAGTCGTGTGCTTTTAACTGTATAGTGAAAGATTTGTGCCTTGTGCACAAATCTTTATTTGTCCATATGGTCTGTCTATGTGCATCTGAAATCATGCAATTTCGTTGTCTTTTACGTGTGTTGTGACTCATCTTTAAAATTGAAAGAAGAATGAATAAGATCATTCTTGATTATGAAAATGATAATAGTTGAAACAATGGGGTATTTTAGTGCGTTTGAATACATCATTTACAAGGAAAGTAATTACTTTATGCATGTTTACTTTTTGGTTATGACCACAAAACCAAAAGTCCAATCAAGTTTATTGTGTTTCAAAGACATCTACTAAAATAAAAAGTTATTAATTTTTAAAAGCGAAGGTTTGGAAAATATGAATTATAGAATGAAGAGTTGGATAGAGTGCGATGTATAGATCCTTTAGGGAGATGGGAAATTATAATGTTGATCAACGACAACCATAAGTCGGTATTGTTTAGAACGAGTTTTTTAATAAACACATAATTACTCTAGAAAGTTATTATTCTTTTTATTACAAGGAGTATTATTTATATATATATATATATATATATATATATATATATATATATTTTTTTTTTTTTCAGTTTGAAAAAAGAAATCAACTTTTGAAAAAATGGTAGACAACTTTTTATATTTGTGTTTTTAAAACATTTACTTAGTACATAAAATTTAAAATATTTGTAGTTGAAACGTTAACTATATTTTTATCCTCCATTGAAGATTTTTTTTTTCAATCCTTCAATTTAAATTTTGCATATTTTAATTTTTTTTCATTTTTTTTTTACGTTTGATCGAGAATAGAATTGGATGGTTAGATATTCCGTTGTTAGTTTTTTAAAGGAGTAGGTTCCATCTCATTTGAAGGAGTAGCTTCCAACATAATATGGTTAGTTTTTTGTTTGGGTTTATTATATGAATCCAAACATATGGATCAAGTGCTTAAATCTTTACTTAAATCAAATATTATTGTTGTGTTTAAGTTTAGAATTAAAAAATGACAATAATTTAAAAATATTTTCAATGAAATTAATGTGAAAGTGCTAATTCTATCTTGTTCTAAGACTTAAATGTAGTATCAATTGTTGATTTTATTTGGTTTAACAAATTGATTCCAAAACTTTGAATATCCAAATCTGATCACTTTTATTTATTTTAAATTAAGATGTTATTAACGCGTTTTTTAAGCGATTTCTTGTGGTAGCTTAATTGCATTGATAGATTATTCTTAAAGTGTTTTTCTCTTTGAGGAGTTCTTGCATTTGTCTCATAATTTTAATTTATTTAGATTAGTCTTATTTCTTGTTTTGATACATTTTTAATGACTTTAAAAATTCCTCTTTGTCTTGTGGTTTTGTATGTTTTTTGACATTCTTAATTGTTATGGTAGAATTTCTTCTATTTCATTTGACACCTTAAATCAAGAATTATTTTTCTTTGGATTCTTATTACTTTTCCAAAGTGTTTGAGTGAAATTAGGATACCTTACCTTTAAATTTTGTAGTATTTGTTTAACTAATTTTGTAGGAAAATTATGTCAATATCACATTATTATTTCATTGCAGCCTTTATTTTTCCTTCTATAATGATATTCACATGCCTTCTCATTATTCCTATAGAAATAGATTTTTTTTTCTTTTGTTTTTCAAGAAAATAGATGTTTTTTTAATCAGAAATGAACATAAATCTTCGGGCGAATAAATTTTTTACAAATTACGTTGTTATTTTATATTTTTCACATAAAAATATATAATATTAAACTAATATAAATGTAGTATTTTAAATATAGGCTGTAAATGTTGTTGCTTATATAATTAAAATTTGAAACTAGAAATAATTTTTTTAATAAAATCTTGATTAATTCGAGATTTAATGTTCAATTTTCGAGCTTAATATGAATAAATTATTATAATAATTAAATAATATATAAATAATATTAAAAATATAATATCATAATTTTACGATGTTAAGATGTAAATTCTTAAACATATATTAATAAGTTTTTTTAAATTTTAAAGAAAATATGAAAAATATAAGAAAATCTTTAAAATAATTTATCATTAAAACACACCCTATGTTGGATTATTTGGTGTAATATTGATTGGTATACATATATATATTCTTTGAAAAAAGAAATCATTAAAGTATAGATTCGTAATTGATTGTGCATCAATACTTAGTAAGAGACAATGACAATAGTTCTATGTTCAAACTGAGCATAATGAGAGAGAACTAATGTAGGGTTAGATGACAATGGTGAAACTTGTCATCAAATAAAAAAAATACTTAAAATTGACAAAGATAATCATTTAAAAACAATATTTTTAAAATTAAAAAATTACTTATTAGAACCCTAAATTAAAAAATATATATACACCCAAAATAAATTTCTTTTATATAATTATATAAATCATTGTTAAACAAGAAATATGAATATGGGAGAATAAATACACATAAGATGTTATCTTCTTGTAAACATTAACTCTTCATCTAAAGGGAAAATGATGAAAATTACATTTTATTAGTAGAGATGGAAAGGAAGAAAGCAATTATCTTACGAATCAACTCGAATTCCACTTCAAGATTATATGACCACACTGATTGCATCTTTGAAATCTAAACACTTTTCCATACATACAATGAACCCAATGATGTTAATCCTATCGTTTTTAAGTTATAAATAAATAAACTATTTATGCATAATATTTTGTTGATAGTTGCATGATATTAATTGAAATTAATTTTTTTAATGTCTAATTATTCATGTATACCACTCTAGATTTGAACATAGCTATATAGATATGGAGCATCATCCTCCTCATCACATCACTACATTTTTCAATACAATACTCTTCACTTCCTTATATCTATTTATAATGTTGCCCTCATATATGATGCCTGACCATAGCGTCCCATTCATAGTGTTTTCATTTTGGGTAAGGTGAACTTCACCCTTCATCAACTTTTCGTGCCCCCAAACTTTTAATGTTTGTTATGCCCTAAGCCCAATTTCTTGTTGATGTAGGGCTATGGTCCAACTTCAAAATTGGGCTGTTTGAACCCGACTGGGTCTAACGATGACCTCTAGCCCCAACTTAAGGAATCTGAGAAAATTCTTGACTTTTCTTACGTGAGACCATAACACACGCTTATGCAAACTATAGATTTTCAGGTAGATTGTCCATAATGTACTAAAATATTTTTTAAAATATTTGGAATATATTTTAAAATTGTAGTAAAGGAATAATAAAAATTCTAATAAAGAACCCAAATTCGAATATAGACGAATGTTCTAATATGCCTTTGTTGCGCTCAAAGAAGAACCAACTATTCTAGAAAATACATAATCAAAAACAGTAGTAACCAACACTCCTGAAGTTTTAGAATTAGTTTTTAAAACTTTTTCATATTTAATGTTTTCAATTACTTGTTTTCTTTTTCGAAAGGTTTACATGAATATTCAATTATTTGAATCGGAAGAAAAAAGTATGTTTTAAAGGGTTCAATTTATTAGCATTTTGTAGAATTGAAGAGAAGCATACGTAAACTAAAGTACTAGAAGGAGTTTCTAATAATTGAAATGATTAATAAACAATTTAATATGTTTCAACCAATAGAGAATGCTAAGCGTTTCCAAGGAAAGAAACATTAAGATTTTATAAAACTATTAGAAGATTATAACAAGTAGGTTTAAATATTTTACATTGATTCAGAAACACCATTTTGTTATCACCAACAAAAAGAAAGTAATAAACAGAACCGAATCTTGTAGAAACCTTGTTCATTTAACGAAACAAATGATCTACGCTTCATTGTTTTGGTTAACTTTGGCCCTGGTGTTCATGAGAACCTGCCAAGTAGATGATTCCAGATTTTTCAATTTAACTTCAACTGTTTGGTTTATGAATAAATATAATGTGGGGAGTGTGAAATTATACCTTTCGCAGCATGGTGTTTTCATTGATTAACGTTGAAATTTGTTCTTCTAAATTGGTGTTTTTCTCTTCCAACTCCACAGCTCTTGATTCCAAGTCATTTACGTAAACCTTTTTCCTTTCACGAGCCTGTTGAGCAGAAACCCTGTTCCTTAACAACCTGGTTATAACGTCAAATGTTGTCATACACTAGTTTCTAATACATCTATATCTTTTATATTTCAAAAACACCAATCAAATATTAGTAGTCTATTAACTTATATCACATTCTTAATCTATAAATTTTATGTTGTTAAGGCATACATGAGATATATCACATGAATAAGTGAGATAGTTTATATGAATATAACTTATTTCATATGTACAAAGTATTTATCCTACACGTGATTCTAGTCAACTAAATATGCTGCATGCAAAAAGATTGCAAAAGCTTCTAAGTGTTAACAGAGAATAGATCTCCTTTGAAAGTCTAATAGAAAACTCATTCCAGATTTTTTTAATCATTTTGAAACCTCTATTCAAACCCTCACTGAGCTAGCCTTTTATTTAGTTATATATCAAAGACAATTTCTTTGAGCAAGTTCTTTGTAGAATGCAAGGAATGGATCCAAAACACTACAATAGAGATCGAGGGACAAGTTGTAACAAACCATTTTTAATTAAAGGTGAAAAGTTTGACTATTGGAAGAAGATGATTACTTTCTTCAAACTGTGTCATACTAATATAATGAATATAATGGGTATGACTTGTTTATACCCATGTTGACAAATCAAACAAATTCTTTGTTGTAAGTAGGATTATCTGTGATATGATCTAACTCAGATGAGTCAAGTCACAATTAAATCACAATGTTTAAACTACTACAGTATTAAAATAGAAAGAGTTGCACCTTAACTATGTTATAATTTTTGACTTGGTGTGGACTAAAATATTGAGTCAAGATCACAAATTTTATTCCAATGGAGCAATTGTTGAAGGAGATGATTATTGCAGGTAACATAATAAGTTGTGGCAAAGGTTGCGTAGGCTTGATCTTAATCAAATTATATACTATACTTGAGTTACTACACTTTGGAGTAAAAAGAGTCACATTGTGGTTATTGAATATAACTTTTTGTCCTATTGGTAAACACTTAATGAACATTTTTACCTATAATTCTTTAGATAGATGAGAAAATTAGAGATACTTACTCCCAAACTCTTAACTCACTTGATATGTGCTTTACTAAAAGAGGAGTACTAGGTTCACACCTTCAAGAAAGATGATTTTTTTTTTTTTTCTGAAGAATGATTCCAAATATGGAGGGAGAAGGAAGGTTTTAAAAGACTCAACCTCAACACGAAAATTTAACTTGGGTTGTTTGCTTTGAATGCAATAAATTTGGAAACTAAGTGTCGAGAAAAGGAAAAGAAAAAACCAAGAAGACAGTTATGCAAAAACAAAATCAAGAAGGTACTTATATCTACATGGAAGGACTTAAAGAACTTTGAAACTAAAACTGGAGAAAGAGTATTCAACTTGTGTCTTACGAGAAAATACATCATCAAACCATTTACTAAACAAGTCTATTTTTGGCATATACAATTTCTATTAGCTATTCTTATATTATGTATTGCAAGAATATAGGGAAGTCATTTTCAAATCATTAGGCCAACTCCTTTCAACATATCTAATAAATATATTAAAAGCTTTATTCAACTTTTCTTAAAATACTATAAAAAAAATCATTAAATAGTAACGGAATTTAGAAAAAAAAAATCATTATATTAACTAAGTTATACATCATTTTAAAAATTAAAAATTATTGGTATCTAAAATAATTTATATTATTAATAAAAAATAATAATTGATTTATAATATAAATTAATCTCTAATATTAGTTACAAACATTTTAGCTACTTACTATTATGATTCTAAAATTTTTGTAATTAATATGAAAGTTTAATTTAGACTTTAATTCATAAATAAATTATATTCTTTTATTAAACATAGTGGCTATTTTAGATACTTGTATATAATTTTTAGTTTATAAGCTAGTGTTTAACTTATACAATATAATGACTTTTTTTTATTTTTCATATTTAGCTGCTATTTAATAATTTTTCTTATAGTGAAATAAATCTTTCATTTTAATTATTTGTGTTTAAATATATAAGGTGTCACAAGAGTAATGTTATTTTATAACAAATCCTGCGAAATGAATTTTGTTGATCGCAATATTCATTATATTTATTTATTTTCTTTACTAATAGAGAAGGTAGCATATATAATATTAAAACAATAAATAAAAAGTCATATATAATATTAAGTGACATTTTATATAAATATATAGATAAAATATTTTGTACTTTATACCTTTACAATGTCAAACAGTCAGTGTTTTGGTGGTTGTGTTTATCTAAAGTATAAATCAAAGACAAATTTCTCCAAAGTTTACACTTTAATGAAAGGATGATATGTTGCATTTCCACGAAAATCCTTTTACATTATAATTAACTTCCTTTTACACATTTTTTTTCTTTCACTTTTATTTTAAATTTGATCATTTAAATTAAAATTTACTAATTAAATTGACTAAATATTAATCGAATTTGTTCATATAAAAAATCATTCTTTCAATTTTAGGCTTAATTATTTTTTTACTTATATTGTCCATTCATTAATTTAATTTAATCTCATTATTAACAAAATGTTCAATTAACTTCTTTAATTTTAAAAAATTGCAACAATGTTACAACTTTATTTCCAATTAGCAATAAAATTAATAACAGATTTTTTCTGACAGTTTTAATTTACGCCTACAAGTTTTGTAAGCAATATATGACAGTAAGTTATATCCACCTTAATGTAAACAAACAAAAGATGAGATGAACGTATTATTGTATTTTTAAACTTAAAGAACATGAATAAACTTATTAAATAAATAAAAGTCAGTTTTAAAATTGAAAAACATGATTAAATATTCTATTAAAAGAAGTCTAAAATGAACAAAATAAATAAATAAATAGGATGTGATGATAAGTAATGAAGCCTGAAGTTTATATTTAACCTGCACTACTTGTATTCTTTTGCAGGTAAAACATGAAGTACGTAGCTAGGTTTGATATTTTGTTTTGCAGATTCATATAACATACCGTTTGTGGCGTCTATGCTCTTTGTCGACGGGGTTTCTTCCCTGACGGCGTTTTCCGGTGAAACCAGAATAATGTATCGGTGGATCTCTCAACTTACTTTCATTAACATTACTGCTACATGGATTTGTTCCTGCACAATCAACACTTGGTGCAGTTTCTACATCTGGAACGGTGAAAACGTCTTCATCGCTATCTTCTGCATCAGATAACACAACATTTCTGTTTCATCCCTAACAAAATTCATATACAAAAGCTACACTTTTCATCTTATGCCTCTTACTTTTAACAGGGAAAAACTTAGACATAGCTTTATGAGTACTTTCGTATTGTTCTTAGAGTTTGAAGCTTCACGTAGATTAATAATACGAAAAATAATTTTTAACAATTAGATTTTGAAGTAGTATATGAAGTAAAAGACGTACCGATTTGGGGTGTGTTATGTGTAGTGGTGGGTATGGGAGGGAAAGAGTTGTGTGAAGAAGAGGGTGTTGTGCCTCCATCTTTGATCTTGAGTTTAGGGAAAGTGGTGTTTTCTTTAGTATCTATGAGTGTGGGAAGAGACATGAATGTAGAGTGTTACGTGGCGTCTGAGAAGGGAATTTGAGTGTGTTTGCAGGGATGATGGAAGGTATAAATGATTGGGTTAAGAAGAATGGGACCAAAAAGTTTTGGTTCATAAATGAACACGTTGACGTCAATACAACCAACACTTTCCTACTGTTTCTGTGTTTTCGTACACCACGTTTACTGTTCACGTACTGCATCACTTTTTCAGAAGGCTATGTTTTTCGACTTCAGAAAAGGGTAATTAATACTTTATTATGTCTTACGCGGAAAACACTTTTTATGGCTAATCATTTTTCCAGAACCAGAGATACCCTTCACGAGATAAAAGTATGTGATGTGTCATAAATAAGAAATAGTAAAAAGTATGAATTTACCGACATAAAATAGTTTTAGTATAAACTTAGTATTCCGTTCCTAATATCTGAGGGCTTTAATTAATTTGATTCTTATAAGTTTTATTTGTTCTTAATCCAGTTTTCTTTTTATTTAAAAGAATTAGTGTCATTTATATTGTGTTAAATCGGTGTTAATATTATTTGAATAGAAATTATGTATTGGTTCAATTTTTTTTCTTTTTTTTTGATTTTTTTTTTGATACATTATGACAAAATGTTTTATTAACAACCACTTTTAATCATCAAAAGTTGTTAATAATTATAGTGACCAATTTAAATATCAATTTACAAAATAAAAATTTATTGACTATTAAAATAGTCACGGTCATGAATAGAAAAATTATAATTGGTTGCTAAATTGGTTTCTAAAATTTAGCTATCAAAGAAAATTAGTCATTAAACATTAGTTACAAAAGTTTTGTTACCAAAGGAATTAGTTTCTAAATTAGTCTTTAATTAATTAGTAACCAATTATAATTTTTTTTATTCATAATAGTGACTATTTTAATAATCAATAGTTTTTTGTTTTCTGAATTGGAATCTAAATTGGTCACTATAGTAACTAACAACTTTTGATCATTAAAATTGGTTATTGATGAGACATGTTCTTGTAGTGACACAACCACACTCTTCTAGGTCCTACTTTTGCCATCGCCGTGTCGCACCAAAGCAACAAAGCGACACCCACTATAGTGGAATTCCAGAGAACTTCCTACTAGAAGCTATTTAGGATTTGTCCTTAGGACGATCGGGTGATAAAAGTGGTATAAATGGCACATTCATATTCAAGAGGGGTTGTAGGGATGACGAAGTGTGATTGAAGGAGAAAAGAGGAAGGAGAAGGAGGAGGCGTAGATGTCTTTGACGTTGTGGGGTTTGAAGCAGAAAGAGGATGTAGGGGGATTGTGGTGATTGAAAACGTGGGAGGAGGAGGATTGTGAGTGAGGCGAGAAAAGTAGGGCTCAGGATGGGGTCGAAGAGGGATTGTTCAGAGAAAATAGGGTTTAGACCAACATGTGATCACTTTTCAAATGATATTAACACCAATTTAACGAAAGTGAACATATTGAATCCTTTTAAATAATGAAGACTACATTGAGAACAAAAGAAATTAAAGATTAAATTGAATAAACCCTTCAGATACTACCAAAATATTAATTAAGCCTTTAGTATATATGAATGCATTAAAAGTTTTATAGACAAATTTAAAACAAATTTTCAATTATAAGATTGGTGACACGCTTTTAAAATTATCTTTCATGGTGACCCTTTCTTTAAATTAAGTGTATTCTCATTTCATGCAATCCTTTTATTCAACAAAGGATTTATGATTTTCTTTCATAATAAGACTTATATTGTGTTTGTATAAGAGATTTTAACAATTCCAAGAAAACACATAGTATTTGAATTACTTACAAATGAATTCTCTTCCATTTTTAAATAGTTTGGAGTCATTGAAATATTTTAGAATTTAATTTTTTTGTTTGGATAAAAATAATTTAAATTCCTTTTTAAGGCAAAATTATGTTTTAAATATTTAGTTAACTTGGTTCTACCCTTCACCCAGAGTTGACTAAGCTTGACCTTCAACTCGGGACGCCTCATCTAGACCTTCTTCTCGAATAAACTCATCTATACCTTTGGCGTGGGCTAACTCATCTCAATCTTTATTCCATAACAACTCGTCTTGACCCTAGGTCTAGGCTAACTCTTCTTGATCTTTGATCCAACCAACTTGTCTCGACCTTTGACCCTTGTCTACCTGCCTCAAACTTCGTCATAGGTATAGACGTCTTGCTCTTAAGCCTAGCTGACTCGTCTCAACCATTAGCCAAGGCCGAATCGGCTAAACATTCATCGTGGGACGAATTGGCATGACCTTTGATTTGCGCCAAATTATCTCGATCTTTTGCCTAATCAACTCGTCCCTACCTTTAGAATAGACTGACTCGTCTTGACCTTCGGTCTGGGCATAATCATCTTGACCTTCGACCCAATTGAATTGATTCTACCGTTGGCCCGAGTTGAGTTGTCTTAACCTATGACTTTGGTCGAATCGACCCGACCTTCGGCCCGAACTTACTTGTCTTGACCTTCGCCTCGGGCCAAATTGTATCAATCATCGGCTAAGGCCGAACTGGCTCGATCATCGACTCAGACTGACTCCTCTTGACCTTTGATTCAAGCCAACTCGTCTCAATCGTAAGCCTGAGATGATTAGGCTTGACCCTCAATTCGGTCTGACTTGTCTTGGCCTTCATCTCGAGCTGACATAACTTGACCTTTGTCTCAGACCGACTTGATTGACCTTCATCTCAGATTGACTTCACTTGACCCTTGGCACGACCAACTCGTCTTGACCTTCGACACTTGTTTACCCGTCTTGAACTTCAACCTGAGTCTAGTTTTTTCAACCTTTGGCTTAAGTCTAGTCGTCTCAACCTTCAACCTGAACAACCTTTCTAAAGTTTTGGCCTCAACCGAACCATCATCATTCTTCTTAGGTTGAATATGTTCGACCTTCAATCTGTTCCAAATTAGCTCGAACTTTGGCCTATGTCGAATCAGTTCAACCTTTGACTTGTGCTAACTCATTTTGATCTTCAACCTGGTTAACCCATCCAGAACTTTGGCTTGGGTTGATCGATCTCAACCTTCAACTTGAGGCCAACTCATCTTGAACTTTGGCCCATGTCGAACCGTCTCAACCTTCAACTCAAATTTAGTTATTCCAACCTTCGACTCGAGTCTAGTCATCTTGACCTTCGACCTGAATGACTCATCTAGACCTTTGGCCTAACTGTCTTATCTTGGTTTTCGTGAGTGAAGTGAGAGTAGAGTGAGAATGAGTGAAATTTCAAATTTCAAATTTCATATTTTTAGGGTATTTGAAATTCTTCTATTTTATTCATTTGCAATACCTTAAAAAAATCATTTTCAATTTCTTTTTAATTACTTTATCCAAACAAGGAGGATTCTACACAACTTTGGATGGAGGTTTTGATGCAATGCTTTGTTGGGGGCCCAATTATGAGTGCAACTTGTATTGGGGTAACACATGGCCACTAGAGGTTGTAGCCTGGTGGTTTTGGCAGTCCAGTGGAGTGTTCAAGATCGTGGCTCGTACGGATGGGTTCCAGAAGATGTCCCTCCTCGGTGTTATTTGACGAGTTTGGTGGTCTAGGAAAAAATACGGACTACGGTTCGTATTGGAGAACTCCACTTGGTGTTACGGATTGTGGCTGTGACAAATTTATTCCCCGTGTGGACTATTAGGTGGTGGCCTGTAGTCGGAGGGGCGAGTAGACACTCGTGGCAGCAAATATCGATCAATGTAATCATCAAAGGGTGTAGAATCAAGAGGCATCAAGAGGAAGATTTGTAGGTCAAGGATTAAGGGTTGTGGCTTGTGAGTCTTAGGAAAAACAACGCTGTTACCGGGTTTTGGTGAATAGGTAAGGGTTGTGCTCTTGCTTGGTTTTGGTGAGCAAACAAAGGTGGTTGCTTGTAAGTCCTAAGAAAAGTAATGCTCTTACCGGGTTTTGGTGAACAGGTAAGGATTGTTGTTTGTTCTTCCCATGAGGCATTGGGGCGTAGGAAAGGAAACTAGTTGGTTATGAGAGAATAACATACTATGTGATGAGACTTGAGAGTATTAGAAGTGTTGGAATATTGAATGATTATTTATTATGTTGTGTAGTGCACTTTTATTCTGTTGAGCTCACCCTATCTGCTTGTATTTGGCGATGATCGTGTAATGCGTTACACGGGAGCAGATGATGTTGCAGGTGTTGCTGGTGAAACATAGTTTCAGAGAGGGGCTAGATTGGGGAAAAACCTTTATGATGTTTTCTTGTTTTATGAATTTTAAACATTTTGTAAACATTTATCTTACCAGACTCGGAATTTGTAATCGACAATTATAGTTTGTGGATTTTGGTTTATTGCGGTATAATAAATGTTTTAAATTTTCTCGCGTTTTGGGAAAATGAATTATCATAAATGCAATTTTATACTTATTCCCTATTTTAATTATTTAAATTGGTAATATTCGGTCAGGATGTTATAGTAGACCAGGAGATCATTAGTTCCATGTTTAGTTATTTGGTGTTTTCCAATGTTGCACACTTTCAAACTATTTTTCTTTTGGACCATGTTCTTTACTTCTTGTAAAATATATGTACTACACCTTACTATATTATGTAATGTAGTTTATTATTATTTAGCTTGATTAAATTTTAACATTCATAAACCAATAAAAATATTGTTTATAAGCAGGTAAAAGTTGTCAATATTACCAAAAAAATATTTTTGTTGTTTATGCTAATTAGCGACCAATTTTATTGGTGGTTGTTGGTCTTATAATTTTGCCACCCCTTTAACGCCCAATCTTTTTCATTGTTGAACTGTGCATAAAATTAAAAAGTTAGCGACCAACCAATATTAGTTGCTGTTGATTCCAAAATTTGCCATCGATCAGTGAAAAAAAATTGAATGCAAATAATTTAATCACAGTTTAATGACTGAAATAGTTGGTCGCTACCTTCATTCCTTCTGCAACCAAACTAGCTACTGAATTTAGTATCACTTCTTGATTGCTAAATTAGTCTCCTATGTTTGGAAAGTGACCAAACTTTTAGCGACTAAATAGTAACCAATATTTTGGTAGCTATTTAGCGACTAATAAAAATCGGTCGCTAATTTTTATGCTACCAAGGGCTTTTTTACTATATAAATTTGGTCACAAAATTTTGTCACAAAAGGTGTTAGCGACTAATTTATGTTATTTAGCAACTGAAATTGGAGGTCGGTAAAATACATTTTTTTTGTGATATGAGACTGCTCCATTAGTCGAGTTGAATGGAATATTTGGTTTGTTTACTTGTTTTACTTGTTTTTGTTTCGATCATTTAAAATTTTGGGATTTTTGTTAGAAAGTGTAGAGTTAGAAACTAGTTTCATTTTCTAAGTTAGGAATATATGTGTGAAGGTGATCTAGGAAAAACTCTAGTTAGGAAAGTCAAGGTTTTTAAGCCTGTCCGATTTGGCTCGCCTTTCTTTCTTGGGAGAGTACTTGGTAAACTTCCATATGTTTTACTTTTAATGAAGAAGGAAAGAATTTTTTGAAATGGTTATTATTTTTCAGATGTGTTGGGATTTTAAACACTTTGTGACTTTATTTTCAAAACTAAGGGTTTTCCTTTGTTATGTTAGTTTACTCTTATTTCTGGTTGTGTTTTTAGTCTGTTTGTTTTTTACTGTGTTGATTGTGTATTTTTACACTAGAGTAGAGAATATTCAATGAGTGAAAGAGATGAAATTAGAAAAAATTATTTAAAATGAGCTTCATATCAAATACAACTTCAAAACTATCATTTTTCTAAGGAGAAACATACAAGGAGATTTCAATACTAAATTATGTATACTTTTATTATATTTGTGACAATGATTAAATATATAAATTTTAAGTATATTATTTTGGCTTCAAAATTTTTTGTCAAGATCTATCACTAGCAGGTAGTGATGCACATCAGTGAAATATGAGAGTTGGGACATGACCAGTAAATATATGGGTAGTCTTAGAGTTTTGTTTAATGGTTATTTTAAAATTTTAATACCAAGATTTTTCGTTTTTAAGATACGTAAGTGGCGACAATTTTATTTTAAAAGTAATTGAAAAAATAGGTGGTAAGGGAGTAGATAATCTAAGTAAAGCATATAATGACAATAAATAATAGAATGATTGAAAATGAGAATTTGGAATGAAAGTTGAAACCTATTTGGCTCATTTTGAAATAATTGAAAATGGAAAGTTGGAAAGAAAGTTGAAACCTAGTTGGCTCATTTTGAAATAAAGCTTGACAGACATTGTCTCTATAGAGCTTCATGAAATGGTGCTTACTCTTAAATTTTAGTCAATCATCAGTTAATACTTAATCTTTAGTAAACTTTTTAACAAGTATTAGTATTAAACTTTATCTTATTAAACATGTATCTTATTGGAACACTAGTGTAGGGGAGGCATTTGGCTGCGGTTATTTTGAACTTTTAGCTTCGGCTTCACACCCGAGGCATATGCTAGCGAGGTAAAAAAGGGACTTGTTTATTCCTTGATTATGAACCGAGACATATGCGAGGGTTACTGCCTCGGTTCGAGAGGAAACCAAGGCCTAATGGGCATCACAATTTTTTTAAAAGATGTACTTTCTAACCCAATAATAGCATGACACATGGCCATGATCCTTGTACACACATCTTCACCAACCATAGTGTGCCACATCATCATCTTCAACCTTCTCCTAAATCAGAAACTCTAGCCACCATTCAAACCTTAAATGCAGCTAGTGTGCCGTCACCACCATCTTTGACCACCGCATCACACCAGAACAACTTCACGACGCCTCTATTCATCTTGTTGGTGACGTAGAACAACCTCCCTTCACGACCATATCAGAACAGAAAACGTGAAACCACCAATGACTGAACCACCGTGAGCCAAATTGTGATTCGACACACACATCGACATTCAAAACCCACATGAGGGTTTCATGATTAGAAAAAGGAGAAGCACATACCTACAAGCGAGATTGAACGTGACAATGGAGGCGGCTCTGCAACCTTTGCGACAACGACAATGGAGGAGGCTTGTGCGATGGCGGACCAGTGGTGGAGCAACGAAGGAACCTCTGCATTCTACAACGAAATTGGAATGAAGGAATAGTGACATACTGCAATGAAGTTGGCATTTGGAAACAAAAGAGAGAAAAATTGTCGTTGCTCACGCGAAGAAGACAAACAGTCGCACAATTTCTTTTTAACCCTAAGAAGGCTTATTGTCTTGGTTGATTTTAAATTGAGGCATAAACATCTATCTATCTCGGTTACATGCAATCCGAGGCATATTTCACTCGAAAAGCAATCAAATATGTCTCGGTTATAACAGATCCGAGTCATAAATATCTATCAACCTCAGTGAGAATTTACCCAAGTCATAAAAGTCTGTCACCTGTTTAAAAATATCAAAGCAACCGAAAAAACAAAAATTTTGGAGGGTTTATGCTTTCGTTCTATGTATAACCAAAGCATAAAAGTTCAAAAAAATTACAAAAGTGTCACCACGTCTTCATATGCCTTGTTTAAACATGAACCGATGCATATAGGACACTATAAAAAGTTCATTCTACACTAGTGAAACTAGTTATGTCATTAATATCACATTAGGACTTTAATCAACATCTGCATTATTATCTATAAGAATACAAGAAAGGAAACTACCACTAAAAATAAAAAATAACCCTATCTAAATTCTTGACACGTGTTTATTTTATTGGTTTTTTTTGTCATTTGTTATATGACAATTACTGAATTGACCTTACTTACTCATATGACACGTGTCCAAAATTTTGATTATTTGGTCATTTGAAAACTCTGTATCAGAAGAATACCTGAATTGACATATTTGGCCTTGATGTATCTGACCTTTGTTCATTTCGTGGAGTGGTGATTTTTGAGGCACTGACAGATTGATTGATGGATTTAGTGTAGAAGTATAATGGATTGTTGCGAAGCTTTCGTTTTATAACCTCGGAGCTTCGTGAAAATAGGTTTGAAATTTTATCAACCTTCTCCCCACTCACCATTGCATTTCAAGGCAGGTTATTTTTTTTTTGTCTTTTGTTGTGAAGTTTTTCATATCTTGTTATTTCCCTTCTCACAGTGAATATCTATTATTTGTGTTGTTTGTTCAAGGTAGAAGGTTGAAGAATATTTTCGTTTTTGTACTTATTTTTGGGCATAGAAAGGTTTTTTTTACCTATGTTGGTATCTTGGTTGTCATATTGTTGAAGTTTGGACACCTATTATTTTCTGTTATGTGTGGTTCGTTGGGTTGTTAAGTGTTGTGATTTTTTTATTATATAAGTCTTGATTCTTTGTTTTTTTAATTATTTTCTTCTTCTATTGTATCAGAGCTCCTTTGGCTTCTTCTCTTTTTATTTTAATATTCTTCGTGTTGATAAAAGGGTGTTCATTTTTATCTTTTGGGAATATCAAGTTGAAGGTTAGTTTTTGTTTAATCCAACTCTGTTTTCGACTTCTCCTTATTCGTCTTCAAGTTCGTTTTTGCTTCAGGTTCTTTGCACATTATTATCTTTTGCTTCAAGTTCATTCTTTTATGTCATTAAACTTATTCCATCTATTTTTGCGTATACAAATCAGTAGCTTGACTTCTCCTACTTTGTTTAATCCAACTTTGTTTTCATTATGCATAGTGTTTTTCTGCTTCTTATTTGGTGAACATTTTATTCAAGGTTACTTATTTTATAATGCAACTTTGTTTCATCTAACTTCAGTTTCCGATAAAAATAGTTTTCATATGTCTGATATTAGGTGGACCGCTCTAGATGAAGAAGATCTAGAAGTAAGATTTTCGTTTTAGAACTTCAATATCATTTCAAATGTGAATGGATTCTCATACTAAAATACATTATATTTAATTTTCTATCTTTCCTCTGCTTCGTGGGGTTTAAAGCAGTTCGTGCTTATTGTGAAGCAGTTCGTGAGGTTTGATTCTTTTAAGGCTTTTATTTCTAGACTTTATTAATAGAGTATGTTTCGTCAATATTGTATTTATGCCTTTAAGTTTCTTTATCTGGTTTTAAGTTAATGGCTGTACCGACACAACTGAGAATATTGTACCGACACAGTTGAGAATATTCTTCCCCTTTCATTTTACTTTCATAATCTATTGAGGAATCATCTAAAGTTGGCTTATTATATTAATCAATTTTTTCAAAGTTGTATAATATAATATATAACTATAAATATAATCATTTAATTGTTGTAACCTGAACATTGAACCAAAGAAATAATTTTGAGATACAAATGTCAACTTATCTTTCTATTTTCATATTTTTAGGTCTAGAGTGGTGCATGGAAGTTGAATCTTGGGGGTTTAGGATGTGATAATTAGTTAGTTACAAAAAGTTGGTGGTTATAGAATTAGTTAGAAATTATAATGGAAGGAAGGATGTCACTTTTACAGTTTCTATATGTGTGTATTGTCTATCATGGCTTCTGCCCAGCCGTTATGCCATCTGCCATATACGTATACTGTGGAATTTTGGCTCACTACCATAGGCAGTTGTTCACTTCCAAAGAAATTATAATAAATGTGCATGGTGTTGTTATACATCTATCTATGATCTTTGAAGAATTTTCTGGTCAACTTCGTTTTTCCTTTGTTTATATTTTAAACAATGTTCTTCCTAATTTTGGATATTGTATTGACCGGAGGTGATGTGAGTATCTTCAAATGATACGCGTCTTATGTTTGCAGTTTTCTTTGAATTATCATCAATGAATTTGTCTGTTTTTCTTCTATCTATTATTGCTTATTAGGCTGAACTTTTCACACTTCTTCTGGTGCTTTCAATGTGTTTGTGAATTTGGTGTGTTGTGATAGATAAATGTCCAAAATCTTATAAGTTTTTTATTCAATGTTAACTGGAAGTCAGTAAATAAGTTTTGGGTTAAATATGTTTTTGATCCCTCAAGTTTCAGTGAATTTTGGAATTAGTCTCTCAGCAAAACTTTGTACCAATTTAGTCCTTCATTTTCCAAAATGTGTGAATTTAGTCCTTTTAACCAAATTTTGTTAAGTTTATCTGATGTTTCAAGCGCATTTCATGATAGTATTTAAGTTAAGATTGAAGCAAAAATGTGTCAAAAAATATAAATAATTTAAATACTATCATGAAATACATTTGAAACGTCAGATAAACTTAACAAAATTTGGTTAAAAAGACTAAATTCACGTATTTTGAAAAATGAAGGACTAAATTGGTCAAAAGTTTTGATGAGGGACTAATTCCAAATTTCGTTGAAACTTGAAGGACCAAAAACATATTTAACCCATAAGTTTTTTTATACATTATCGTTGTCATAGTGTTAACTATAAGTTAATAAATATGTTTTTTTTGTGTGTGATTATTTAATACAAATTGTATCAATGAAACTTGAAAAATTGGGCGTTTAAACCATTTATTTTTTACTTGGTTTCTGTAACTTTACTATAAGTGACTTTATTTTGGTTTAAAGGACATAGTTTACCTACTCCTTAGCTTTCTCTTGGTTTTTTTGACCTGATTTATAGAAATGGTTACATAGTTGGCATCAATCAAAATTTATCACATTAGCATTGTTAAGTATGGTATAAAAATATAAACATTTATCTTACTTGCTGCCTTCCACTTGGTTCTTTCCTCTCTATCATTTCCATTTCACATTTCTTACCAAGTTTCAATATTTTCTGCTTGAAATAAATTCTAACAGTAAAACCATTTCTTTTGTTAATAGGATTTTTATTAGAAGTATATATAGTAGTCGTAGAAGATGTATTCATAAACCATTTTTTCATTCCAAACTTTTTACAACCAAATTTAATATTTGTTTCATATTTTTGTTAATTTTTCTAATACCAATTATGTGTACAATAACTAAATACCTTTTAATATAATATAATATAATTTACAATCTAAAAGATACACCATTATGAGTTTATATTATAATTACCGTTTTAAATTGTTATATTTAATTACTAAATCTAAAGTTTACATTTATATTATTAAATAATATTTATGTTAGTGTAATTTTATAATCTATATCTTAAAAAAATAAAATGGTTATTCTTAAAATAATATAAATAATTATATAAAATAATGTTACTTTAAATAATATTCTAATAAAGAGACTAATAAAGAAACTTGTAAAGAAACTTTATTTAAAGATAAAGGTTTAAACCTAAATAAATAAATAAATTCAATTTAGTAATGACTTGGGTTGTACATGTACAAATTAGAATTGATTTATACAATCAATAATTATATAAAAATTTGTCATTGATTCACCAGTTAATAAATATATTTTGTTTTCATTATTTTTCTAAATATTTATACATAATTTTAACCCTTAGATATAATAATATAAATAAATTATTTATTTAAATATTATAATAAATTATATTAATATTTTTAATATAAATTAAAAGAATAACGACCTTTGCATATTTAGAAAACAATAGATAATTATATGATTTGTTTCTAAAATTTTTTCATTACTTGACCGATTAATATCATTCATTGTTTTTAATTTTTTAATTGTGAATGAATTTTTTTTATTTCATAGAAATCTTTTAAATTTATATATTTTCAATTAATTTATAAACATTTATTATCAATGTGTATTTTTATTATCATACATAACTTTTTTAAATAATATTAGTATTAGTGTTAGTATTTGTATTATTATTTTTTAATTATCATTGTTATTATTATTATTGTTATTATTACATGGTTTCTATCATTATTAGTATTACTATTATTATAAATTTTAAAATTAATTTCATATTATTTCTTAACGAGATCATATTTCACATGTCTATATTTTTACATTAATAATAATTTTTAATACATGTATATTTCTTTAAAGCTATTTATTTGCATGTGATTCTGTTTACAAATATTAATATCAATTTCTTGAATTTAATTTGTGCATGCATTTTACTTTCATTATTAAGGAATTATATTTCGATTACTTGTATTTTTTTATTAATTTATCTTTATATCTTATTTTAATGTATGGGGCAGCATGGAGAAGTGTCGATTGTCATTATTGTTATTTGTATATTTATTTATATTTATATTATATTTGTATTATTATTATTATTATTATTATTATTATTATTATTATTATTATTATTATTATTATTAATTTTTGTAGAAAGAGATTCGTAATGTATAATATGTCTACATTTTATTGTACAATAACTTGTGATACACATTTCATGTCATTTAACTTTTTTAATATGGCCAATTTATTTTAAGTATTTGTTTAAGTTTTTATATTTATGATTTTGTTAACAAATTTTAAAATAAACTAGGTCTTGACTAGTGCATATACACAAGTCTGTTATGTTTTATTTTTAATTATGTGTTAAAAAGATAATAAATAATTTTTATTATATTATAAATAATTATGTGTTATAATAATATTTACTTATAGATATAATATTTAAGTATTGGATAAAGTATTGGATAAAGTAATTATAATAATTTTTTTAATATAAGTTTAATAGAAAAGAGAAAAACATCTACTCGAGTCATAATACTTTAACAAACACACTTTTCATTTGAGGTTGGTTTGTCGATCAATAATAAGTAAAGAATAATAACCTAACTCTAACAACACAATAATAATAATTAGAAATATTCTAAAAAACTAAAATATCTTAACACTTCTAGCTATCCATTAGTTAGTGTCACTTTTTTTTCTCTCAATCACATGTAAATCAACAAAATACTGGAAACGACTGTTAAAATTAATATGATATATTAGTATAGTTTTAAGAAATCAAAATTAAAAAAAAATACTACTTACTTATAATTAAATGATTATTTTAAAATATATATATACAAAATTCAAGATTTAACTTTATTATGTTATATAATTCTAAACTTAAATTTTATTTTTTTAATTAAATATAATTATAACACTTAATAAAATTATATAAATTAATTATTTTTTTAAATATAATAACTATTTTTTTTCTTAATACATAATTAAAAAAATCCGTGCATATACGGATTAACACGAAGTATAATTATTATATGATGGTTATTGTAAAAATACATAAAATTCAAAAATTTTACTTTCTTATATTATGTAAATATAAATATTATATTTATAATAAAATATATTTATAATATTTTATAAATTATGTAATTTTTCAAAAGTAATAATAATTTATTATTTTTCTTAACATATAATTAAAAGAAAAAAAAAACAAAAAACAAAACAAAAAGACTCGTGCTATGAATATTTTTTTGTCACTATCCAACATATATTGAAGTTCAAAAGATACAAAATCTATGTCAAAATTTTATTATTATGTTTATTATTTGTTCTTTGTGTCATTTTGATGTATTATAACTTTTAATAGTGTATAAAAAAGAGATTCATTAAAATTTTAAAAATTGAAGTAAACAAACATTTAAAATATATTTTAATTTGAATATTTTTTGAAATATTTTTTAATTTTATCAACTAAGTTCATCAATGTTGTAGTTTACAAATTTAATAAATGTTTTGGTTCTCATGAAATTTTATTTGGTATTCTAATATAAAATGTTGACAATTATAATTTATTTCAAAATATTTGATATGGAAGAAACAATCATCCTCCTAATATTGAATATTTGATAATATTATGTTTTATTTTACCGTAATTTTTTTTTCTTTTATAAAAATTAATATTGAAGTAGTTAGAACAGGGTATGAGTATGGGTACGAGATTATACCCGTTACCCAGTGGAGATGGGGATGGGACAAAAGTTTGATACCCGTTGGATTTGGGTATGGGGATGTGGATGAATTTTTTATGCGGGATGGATATGGGATAGCGAAACCCGTCCCCGTCCCGCCCCGTTGCCATCCTATGCACGGTCAAAACCTAGTTAGTTTGAAAATTATCAATGTTACACTTGATTTGATTTAGTGAATGTGTTGCATTTTGGCCTTATTTGATCTCTAATGTAATAATAAAATTTTGTTTGACCTTGTACTTATTAATGTTAAAGTTGATTCTTCTTGAACCTTTAATTAACTATAAACAATATTTTTTTAGTGTTAAAGTTGAAAGGCGTTGGACAATTATGATATTATACGTTATTATACGGAGGCTCGTCCAAAAAGGAATTATGGATATATTATTATTTGTAATTTAAATTATATAATAGTTATTAAATTTTTAATATTCATATCTTAAATTTTATGTTATAGGATTAAATATTATTTTAATTCAATCTTGTATTTTAGTCTCTTTAGTTTTAAAACGTACAATTTTTAGTCATCAGTTATTTAAATAGTGTTCATTAATCAACACCAAAAGCTGCATTATTTTCAAAAGAGAAAAAAAATCTGATAAGAGATATTTCTGTTTGGTATTTCGACAAAATTAAAAAGTAATCAAATTTATTATTATTATTATTTATATTTATTTACTATATATGCAACATTTTTAATATTTTAATAAAATAATATTATGTAATAACGCGCAACACTTTCCATGACTATTTTATATTTGATTTAATACCGTTTATATATCGACTAACGTGGCTATACGATTTCTATTTTTCACATTATTAGCAACCAAAGTATAGTTGGCCGCTATTCAATTACAAATGTAATCACTAAAAAATAGCTAAAAATTATAAAAAGATAAATCTATTTAAGACCGATTTAGGCTAAAAAAATTTACTACCAAAATTCTGTCTAAAAAAGTGGTCATTATATATATATATATATATATATATATATATATATATATATATATATATATATATATATATATATATATATATATATATTTTGCAAATTATAATATGTCTACTGGCATAATACATTAAGTCAGTTTTTAACTAGTATTTTTTATGGCTGATTCACATCTTCTAGTAATTTTCATTCATATATATACAAAATAGAACTGCTAAAAGATAAAACCACTTATTATCATTCTAAAAAAGAATAAAACAGATTCATCCATTAGTAAACATAATTTTTATTTAAAAAAAAATACCATAAAAACTTATCTGCTTCAATTTATTAAAGTTCTAATAGCAACATCGTCAGAAAATTTAAACTGAATAAAAATAGATATGGTTGTTGGATTGGTGGAACATGTCATTAAATTACTACTCTTTCAGTACTACGGAGCAAATCTAAATCTATATATAACAATCTATATTACTTTTTTCTACATGTTTTATTTCAGACTCAAAAACTAAAAGTTTAAAAATCTAGGGTTCTTCCATAGTTTTTTTTTTTTTTTTCTACATGTCTTACTTGTTACCCAAAGAAAACGAAACAATTTGGATTGCCATTTTCCTATAGTTTTTCTATTGCTACATTCTTCTGAAACTGATTCAAAGGTAAAATGATAACACTCCCAACTACGCTTCATCTCATTCACCTTCATCACCATTCTTCATCTCATTTAATATTAGCCCTGATGCTTCATTCACAGAATGCCAAACCTGAATCTGCACAATGTAAACAAATTTTCTATGTCTTAGGGGCACATAATATATAGACATTGATGCGTCTATCAAAGAGGAGAAATAACACAAAGAGACTTGAATCAAATCATACTATTAGTATTTGAAGGTTATGAAAGAAATAGCAGATGAGACAAAGAAAACATGAAGATAGTAAAATATGAAAGTAATATATTTTGTAATTGTGTTTGGTGTTGTCTTGCGTATCATATCAGAGAATCACATCAAACTCGATCCAAAATCTTTAAAACTATGATTTTATAGGTCTTCGTCTTTATATATATGGTGTTGGACTTTTTTATTTTATCTAATATCAGACTTAGATTTACAGATAGATTCTCAACGTATACACGCATGTACATACAGTGTTCATATGTTGAATGTTAAAAATATGTAATTGGTTATATACCTACAACAGCAGCATCAGATCGCTTTGCTTTCTTGCTAATGTCTTTCATATATAAATCTCCAGTGATCAAAAAGTGAAACACTTCTTGCTGAGACCTTAGTGTCTGCTGTGAAGGCAAGTGATGATAGAACTGCACAAACAGTTGTGTATGTTAGTTTTCAACTTGATTTCTTGAATATATATTATATGATTTGCATTCAAAATAGGTCATTACAAACAAACACTTGCATTAATTTCTACTAAAAAATACCATGCATGCATTAGTTTACTGTTAAATCTATGATAATATATATCATACCCAATCTTTGATTAAAATGCCATTATTATTGTCTCTGTTGCGTTCCCTTTTCTCCAGCAACCAGTTTTGGAATCTCTCAGCAAGTGAAAATTGAGGAACATGATTCCCCCAGCTTCCTCCTTCCTTGAATCGGTTCAGAAGTACCTTTGCAAATTTCCAAGAAATATTATTCTTCAGTAAAAGACATTTTTCATATCAGAAAACATAGATTGCACTGCATGGAACAACAAAACAAAAACGTGAAGAGGAAAAGTAAGAAAAAATTAATTGGAATTGGACTATATAAATGTGTTACCAACTTACTATATCCAAATCAATGTTTTCCACCAAACAAAATCTCGGAGTTTGAAAAGAAAATGGCACTTCAAAGAGAAGCTTAGTAGTAGTGTTTTTTCTTTTTCTGCGGAAAGCCTGCATGTGATACAATCACATTAAAAAACTCATATTGATAAATTTTAAGGAACAAATGGGAAATTCTACTAGAATTTATCCTCGTGATTCATGTGCAGAAATTTGAAAATCCATTTTTTTAACAAATTTAAAAAATGAGAACTTTACCTTAGGACTTGGGACCATGGGACTCGCAGGTACAACTAATGGATGGTCACCATGTTGGAGATTTTGGAGTGCTTTCATGTTGGCAATCTGTTCTTAGGTATAAAATTTCAATTGTGATTAGGATGAAATTCAAGATATACAAATTGAGAATGAAATGAAAACTCTCATTTATTTTTGAAAAATACAACTAATGTAAATAGGGTATTAGAAGATACTTGAAGAGGACACTTACCTTTATTTGATCCTGAAAGGCTTTTTTAAGTCTGTTAAGGAAAACAGGATCCTTAACAACGCTTATTGGTTGTGCCCTAACAACTAGTGCTCCATCAGGGTTTAGCTCAATGGAACTCATATTTTTGTTGTTCAAGGAAAAAAATAATTCTAGCACAATCAACAGGGAATAATTATGACAATATTATAAAAAAGAAATATGAGTCAGAATTCAAGGAACAGACAAAGAAAAAGAAGTTTCAAGATAAAACATACAATACTTATGGTAGATGTGTCTAATAGTACATATTCAATTAGTACACTCCAATTTTAGGGAAAAAATTGATTTAGTGTTTTCAAAAAAGAAAAAAAAAAACTATATTTAGTAAGGTCATACATCACTATTTTATTTAGTATTTCTAATAGTAAATTTGTTTTTATTTAGATATAATATAATGTTAATTTAAAACACAGTAAAGGGGTAATTTTTTTTTTAATTTTTAATAAAATCTATTTAATTTGTAAAATAAGAAAGCAATTCCTTTAAACAATAGAATTTAGTAAATATATATATATATATATATATATATATATATATATATATCAGTACTTTAATTAAAATTTCGTAATATAAAATACATATTGTTCACACTTGAAAGAACATTAAAATCTTCTTACAACGTTTTGAATAAAGTATCATCAAACCTTTATTTCCTAAATCACAACATATCATAATTCTCCAGTTGACAATCTAAGGAAAATCTCAAAACCTTAAAATTTTTCATTTGTTGCCAATTAAGAGGGGTGTCCTAGACATGTCAAAAGCAGGTTATTAGTTTCTCGATTTTTAACAAACATGATCAAAAGTAATTTAAAAGTCAACAAAACTTCTTACAATGGAAAACAGCTTCAACTTTTAACATCCATTTCCATAATTTTCTTACAAAATTCATAATCTTCAGATGGAAAATTTGCTGCAAATCATAGAAAAAACGATTGTGCAAGTCCATTTGCATTCAGAAAAATACATAAAAAAATAAAAAATAAAATACAAATTAGGGCATTGTCTGAATAGGATTCAGCAAGCCTCGATGCTTCTATTTTCTGGCATTTCCTCACTCATGATCATGTTTTTTTAATCGTTATAAGCCATATGATTAACAACATTTTAGACAAACTAAGTCAAGAAAATATGCCATTCAAGAAGCTTATGCATTTCATGCCTTGTTAACATGCCAAGATAAACCATAATAAATCATAATTAAGATTACTTAAATCAAGAGAGACATTCATAATCAATATAGCTTAATCAAATAGCTTCGAAGCCAAAATTCAGCAAGCATCACCAATGGCTTCCTTGCAATAAAACTACATAGTTTTCTCTATTTGATACTTATTCAACCATAAAGAGCTAAAACAGTGCAAATAAACATAAAATGCACACACATGTAACCAAGTTTACACAAGACATATGCAAATCACGCAACCAAAGTGTTATTTTTCATTCATGTAATTGGCTTAATTATTCCATTAATCAACACGTCTAACTTACAATTAAGCATAAAACACTTTTAATATGCCAGTTCAATTCAATTATATAACATACTAAATGATTAGGGTTTGGAGTTCCTTTCATCTTACATATCTTTATAGAAAATCCTAAGGGATTGTTTGGGGTTTCTTTTGTATTCCTTTTCGTGTAGCCTTTGGACTCCCAATTAGTGTGGTTTCTTCCTTGATTATCAACACCTATTAAATTGAAGAGGGAGATTAGTATAATTAACACCAAATTGGCTTTGCATGCGAGTTTTCAATAAAAAAAAAAAACTCCATATATAGGGTAATGTGGTTAATTTATAATAAAATTTATGCTTTGATGGGAAGAAAAAAAAAGGTTGAATATATGCTGAGGTTTTTGAGAACAAGAATTTTGTTGGGGAAATAATGAAAGAGAGAAGTGAAGAATGTAGCTTACGGAGCAGAAACGAGGTGGTGAACTTAATCGATCTGAATAACAGAAGTAATAAAAAGTGGTTGATGGTGGCTTGAAGGAGAAATCGATACGATAATGGTATGGAAGTGTGAGATTGTGAACTTTGAGACAAAAACCTAAGATATAGGTGACTTCTTTATTATTTGTAGGCGTTAAGGAAAGCCTCAAAATTTATGATTTATTTTTCTTTCATATTTACTTAATATATTGTCATAATTAATATGGAATTAATATGTAGTTGACCTTATAAAGGTAGTATTTATTGATTTTAAATATGTAGTATTTTTTAAATATTTTAATGTAATGTTTATTTGTTATGCTTTTTAAGTATTTGATAAATTTAGATATTTGAGTGCTTAAAAAAAATTTTATATTTGTTTAATTCTCTCCATGTTTGATTTTTTTTTTTTTTTGTTGTTGACGAGATGACGCGATCGATTATTACTTTTTCACCTTCATTTTATCGATCAATTTGTTGTCTTTTCTCTAATTTTGTCTTCTTTCTTCTCTAAGAATGAGTTGATGGACGAATTGAAAGAAATTGGAGAAGAAAGAAGTTGATAAGTGAGTTGAAGACAAAAAAAAAAGTGATATATGTAACACTGTTAATGGTAAAATCAAATGATAGGGTACTTAAATAAAAATAAAGATTATTTTGAATATTCAATGGAGTGAAAACTTTTAATATGATTTCAATTGAAAACATCTAAATTTATATCACCAATGAAAACATGCTTGTGTGTAAAATGATGTAATTTTATCTTATGATATATAATAAAAAATAATTTTTATAAAAATTATTATAAATAAAAAATATTATTAAAATTGAAAAAGGAAATCCTATAAAAAAAACAATTATAAAAAAATTCATAATTTTACTGTGGATAGTTAACTAAATTTTAATAAAATAGTTACAAAATTTTAAAAATACAAATGATAAGGTTTGTTTCACTAAAAAGGTAATTATAAAAATAGTCCCCTTTATTAATGGTATATATTAATTAGGATATTTATTAATCATAAATTTATAAATTGTCTATTAATCATAGGAATTTATAGATTTAAAGTCTTTATCAAGTGGATTAATGTACTATCAAGCACTAGGGCACACAAGAAATCATTATTCTCACAATCACATCATTAGACGATCCATAATTAATTGTCTTCAACTTTTGTAATTTCTTTCATTCAATAAATAAATAATGTTCTATTTACTTATGTCTTTCCAATTTAATTATGCTTGTGTAAGTAACTTTATAACACAAATTTCTACAAATGCATTAATGTTAAAAATTTGTCCGTTGTCGATAAAAAAAAATCAAAAATTTGGTTGCATTTTTGTTTTTAAAACTGTTATAGCCAAAAAGACTAGAGTCCAATTAGGAAGAGCATTGAAAGTGTTCTGCCTATTTTTTATCTCTTCCTTTTATTATAAAGTCTTCTTTGTGTTTTCCCCACTTCTGATCTGACCTTTCTGATTAAGTTCCTTCTTCAATAATATTCTCTCTTTTTAATGCATTTATTAAGGCTGTAATTATTATTCTAAAAACCAACAGTTTCAAAGCTTACCTGACCTTTCAGTACCCATCAGTAGTGAACTCGGTGTCCAAGTCAACTTTTAGCCTAATGACCCAATCGACATTGGGCCTAACACTACATAACCCCCTAGACTTTAGTCTAAAAGACTAAAATGACTATGAAATGTGAAGAAATCGCTCCTTTATCAATCGATATTGGGCCTAATAACCCAATGAGCATTGAGCCTAACACTACATAGTCCCCTGGCCTTCAGTCTAAAAGACTAAAAAGGTTATAAAATGTGAAGAACCACTCCTTTATCAATCAATATTGGGCCTAATGATGTGATCGGTATTTGGCCTACCACCACATAACACCCTTATAAAACCGCTATATTATATTCTATTTTACTTTGTAAACGCTTACTTTTGATGACCAAGTAGCTACTTCATGTAAATATTACCATTGCCTTTTTTTAATAGACACCTCGGTCGATGTAAAACTATAATCAGATACAGAACATTTACCTTAATGTTTCTAAATTGAAATTTTTTCAAGGTGCCTCAAATTTACTCTAATGTTGTTTGACCAAATAATATGCAATTACCTTAATTGTAACTTAATCAAATGATACATTATCACCTTAAATTGATCAGATGATACTTGATGGATGATACTTGATCGAATTGATACTTGATCATCGTGTTATAGTTTAATGGCTTAAATATACATTTGGTCCCTATTTTTGTCTAAATTATTCAATTTGGTCCCTATTTTTGTTGTGTGGTCAATTTGGTCCTCATTTTTTGTAAAATTGCATTCAATCAAGTCATTTTTCCAAACAGCGTTAAAATTATTAACAACATAGTGACAACATGGAACTGTTTGGGGGACATGGCTCGTTATGCATTCACATTGGCAGTGTATTTAATTAGTTTTAACAATTAGGAAAAAAAATTAAAATTAAGAATGTAAAACCAAAACATAAGTTAAAAAGTTAAAAAGTTGGAAGTCAAACTTAAGTACAACGAGAGAAATTGTAAGTGAAAAAGTGGTTCAAGAGAAAAGGGAAAAAATAAGGTTTTGTAGGTACCAAATTAGGGTTCGTGAGAAAGGGGAAAATCAAGAACGACAATCTTCTTCCGCTTACATTCAACTTCGAGATTGTGCTTTGTTCATGGGTGAAGTTCGTCTTCAAGCAGTGTGAACGATTGGAGCGTCAATGAGGTTAGTTCATTGTAAATATTGGTGTAGAGTGGTCTCGTTTGTGGTGGGTTTTGTAGTTTTGTTGTTTATTGTTTCTAAAGTGTAACTTTTTGGTTGATTTGTTGTTTGTGTTGTCACTTTCTATATTGGGGAATGTTAATATTTTATGTGTTCGGGGGTCCCCTTATGTTCCCCTTTGTTTGTGCGTTTTTCAGTTGTGGTCCCCCGTTTAATTAATAACATGTTTTTTTTTTTATATGTGTGTGGATTTATTGATGATTGGTCATGTGACCCAGACACATGGGGGGTATTTTGAGGTTTTAGACACACTTAAGTCTATGGTTAATTTAGTTGTTAAAGAGTTGTGGTATGCTATAGATAGACAACTACAATTGTTGTATGATGATAATGGGTCAATTAATATGGTGAACGTTGCTAAGCGTACTGAAGAAGCCCATTTGTTTGTGGTTCACATTGTGTCAGAAGCAGTAGTTGTAGATGATGAGATAGAAAGTAATTTGGAATATGCAATTGTTGAAGTTAATGCTGAGTTGGGAGGTGGAGGTTTGTGTGAGGTTGTCTTGGGGGGTGAAGGTTTGAATGAAGTTGACTTGGGAGGTGGAGGTGAGGATGAGGGCGACTTGGGAGGTGGAGGTGAGGATGAAACTGATTTGGGAGGTGAAGGTGAGGATCAGGCTGACTTCGAAGGTGAAGGTGAGAATCAGGCTGACTTGGGAGGTGGAGGTGAGGATGAGTTGGGAGGTGAACGTGAGGATGAATTTCATGCAGACCTGGGTGGTGGAGGAGGTCAAGAGGGGGTGTTTGAAACTAAGGTGGATATTAAGGCTGAGGTGCATAGTTGGGTTGATTCGGAGACCGAGGATGAGGAATTTGTTGATATTCCTGTCAGTGTAATGGGGATATTAATAATTGTGATAATGATGTGGGTTCTGTGGCAGTTGAAATGGGTATAATTGAAGAAGAGAATCAAAGTGAATGTAAGCAAATGGGGGATGTGCGAAAACACATTGATTGGGGGCTTTCTTATGATCAGTGGCAATCAGATGAATTGTTGAGTGGTGGAGAAACTGATTGTGAATCAGAGGATGATGATAGTAGTTGAGATATATTTGGGATGTTTGTGATGCCCAAATCCATGGCAGACTATAAGTGGGATGTGGGAACATATTTCCTTGATAAGGAACACTTTAGAGATGTTATTAGAACGTATATAGTTCATGGTGGAAGAAATATAAGATTTGTCAAAAATGATAAACGTAGAATTAGGGTGAGATGCATGGGGGCCCAAGGAAATTGTCCCTGGTTAGCTTATTGTGCATTGTTGACTTCCAATAATAACTGGTAATTAAGGAAAGTTGTTGATGTTCATACTTGCAGTAGGGAATTTACCATTGATATAATCAATGGTAAGTGGTTGAGTGGGACTTTGGAGACAGACTTAAGAGAAAATCCAAGTTTAAAAATAAATGAAATACGTAACAAGGCTGTTAGGAAATGGAATACTAGAGTGCCAATGTCTATGGCTCGTAGGGCAAGAGCAATGGCAGCAGACCAAGTCCAAGGTTCATTTAAAGAGAAGTTTAGGAGAATTTATGATTATGCAAATGAGTTGCTGAAATCTAGAGTTGTCAAAATGGACCGCCTGGCCCGGCCCAACCTGACCCATCACGGGTTGGTCACTTAGTGGGCCAACCCAACATGGCTCATTTATTAGCGAGCCGAAAAAATTCGAACCCGGCCCAGCCCACCACAGGTTGGTGGGTTAAACGGGTTGGCTCACTAGCCCACTTAATTAAAAAAAAAATAATTTTATTCTTAAGTCAAAAGTTATATTTGGATTAAAATTTAAATAAACTTGAATACAATCTTAATATAATCCAAAATGATGTTAAACTCCAATAAAACTAAAATAAATAAATAAAAATACAAGTTATTATCTAAGATCAAAGCATTCTTGTGACTTATCCAACTATAATATTAGAGTCTTGAATGGATAAATCCACAACATTTTCATCTCTTGAAGCATCTTCTTTATCCCCATCTGCAATAAAAAAGAGTGTCAACTAATAATATTCAAAGACTAAGTAATAATTATTAAATTAATTTCCCAGTACTAACAATAATGTTACCTATTAGTTCAAGACCATGCAACCAATTTTGGGTTAAAATGAGTGCCTCAACATTCTCTGGAAGAATGGAAGAATGATATTTGGTAAGCACACGAGAACCAAGACTAAATGCAGACTCACTAGCAACAGTAGTGATTGGAATGCTAAGTACGTCACAAGCCATCTTAGACAAGTTTGGATAACGATCTCGACGATCCTTCCAATAGCTCAATACATCCAACTTATCAAAAAAATTTGGATCAAGATTCTCTTCATCTAAATAAAGATCCAATTCAGACCTTCATGTGTCATTAACATGTTGGCTCAAATAATCAATATATTCCTACAACAATATAAGAAAAAAATAATGTCATTCATAATTAAGTAACAAAACAAAGCAAGTTGTTTTTAGAATTAAAAACTTACATTAAATGCATCCATCACTGGCTCATCATTTGTAGAAGAAGCAAGTTGTGTTGAAGGGGCAACTTGAGAACTTGAACTATTTGACTCATTTGGATTCAAGTTCACATATTCTTCAAACAACTTATACATGTTATCCTTTAAAATATTAATCTTTTCTTCACAAGTAGAATGATTAATCTTTGAATAACAAAATCAAATTACTTCAAACTTCATCTGTGGATCAAGAATTGCCCCAATAGTAAGAATGTCACAATAGTGATCCCAATACTTACTAAACTTGTTCATCATACTCAATGATATATCTTTAATCGTCGGATCATCACATTTTGCATTTTCCCACAACAAACATTCAATTTTCCAAACTTGCATGAAGTAACGATTTGAAGTTGGATAAGAAGAACCTCAAATCAAATTAGTCATTATATAAAATGGCTTCAAGAACTCACACATTTTTCCAGCCCTTTTTCCACTCATCATTTGATGGACAATGAACATAATTGTTATCATGGATAGCCAAGCATCTAAAGGCACGTCGATATCTAATTGCAATCTTAAACATAAGATAGGTAGAATTCCATTTAGTAGCAACATCCATTATCAAACCTACTTTGGTACCAATACCCCTTACTTGAATAGCACATTGGTTAATTGCAATTTTTCTTGTCTTTGATCCTCTCACATACTTGATACTCTCTCTAATCTTATTCAAAGCATTAGAAGCCACCCTTAAACCCTCTTGAACAATAATATTCAATACATGTGCACTACACCTTACATGAAAGTAATCACCATTACAAATCAAACTATTTTGCAACTTTAATTGCTCACACAATTTTTTTTGCAACACCTCATTAGCACTACCATTGTCTAATGTGATAGAAAAAAAATCTTCCTATCTATTCTCTAATCAAGCAACAAAGCAAAAAAATATTTGTGTCAAATCATGACCGGTATGTGGAGGTTCCATTTTATAAAAGACAATAATCTTACTATTCAACTTCCAACTAGCATCAACAAAATGAGCAGTCAAACAAATAAATCCTTCTTGATTTATAGAAGTCCAACAATTAGATGTCAAACAAATTCAACTATGAGATTTACGCATTGCAAGTTTCACCCTTTCCTTGTGTTCATGGAATTTCTTTGAAATATTAGACACAGTTGTATTCCTACTTGAAACTCTTACTTCTGGATTTAGATATACAAGTTGTTGACGAAGATTGATTAAAAGATTTTGATGATGATAAAGATGCGGAAGAAAACACTTAAAGATATTGAAGACAATATAGTTTATGTTTAAAGATTCTTATTGTAATAGACTTAATTTTTTTCTAGTTAGGTGCAAAATTGTTAGAACAACAGCCAGCTCATAACTCCTCTGAGAGAAACTCATTTTTTCGCAAAAATCAGTATGGTAATCGATTACCAACTTATAATAATCGATTACCAACTCAAAAAATTCTATTTTTCAAAACCCACTTAAGATAATCGATTACCACGAATGATAATCGGTTATCACTGGCAGTTATAACTTGGCTCTTGAAAAACGACTTGAAATAATCGATTACCATTTCTGGTAATCGATTACCACTGGCAGTTATAAAAATATTTGTTCAAATTTGTACATGAGATAATCGATTACCATTTTGGGTAATCGATTATCCTTGACAGTTTCAGCTAAACTCTTCATTTCTAACTCAGCCTGCGAAAACCTCTTGAAATAGAACTCAGTTTCCAAACTTACAACTACCTTTTTAAGATTCAGAGTTCTTGTGCTGTGACTGCAAAGTGTTGCTCTGTGAGATTCTCAAAAAATAGCTTTGAAAAGCCTAGTGTGAGTGAGTGATAACTTTTTCTAAGTGAGTTCTTAGAAGATTGAGTGTTGCGTTGTTGGTAGGAAAGCTGGCCATCCTCTGTGTGATTCAGGGGGAGCTTTTTGTTCATCTCTTGTGGTTGTTCAAAAGAGGTATTTTCTAATCCTTACTCTTTTATAATCTATTGTAATTTGATTATTATAGTGATTGAGTTAATCTCTTTGTTTAAGAGATTAACAACTGGACGTAAGGTCTTTTGATCTGAACCAGTATAAATATTAGTGTGCATCTTCCTCCCTTAACCTCTTTATTTATCTGCACTTGCATTTAAAGTAATTGTGATCTTAATTTAATCATTTAAATTTTGAGAAAAATTTTAAAACCTTTTAAGACTTATAAAAATCCAATTCACCCCCTCTTGGTTTTTGACCATAGTTTAAATATTCTGTTGCGCGATACCAACACAAGTAATTTTTTAATCTAGTTATATTTAACAAATTATATGGAAGTTCATGTTGAATAATAGCCATTGAAATAAGGTCATCTAGAACTTTTTGGTCAATTTCCCTAGACCTTAATTTCTCAACATGATCAATTATCATTTTTCCCACGTTATTGTCTTTTAATTTCTTTAGGACCATACACTTTGACAAATGACACAACATTGATGAGGTCCCTACTTTTGTACCACCAAAAACATACTCTGCACCACATGCATTACATTTTGCCTTTTCTTTACCATCTTTTATACCAATTTTTGTAAAATGATCCCAAACCTTAGAAGTAGTTCCCCTAGGTCTCTTACTTTCTCTATCAAAATCATTACCCTCATTCTCATTCTCTTTTGTGATTGGTGGCAAAGAATCACTCAAATTATCATTACCACATTGGTCATCTATTGTTTTAGAATTCATTTTGTTCTATAATAATTGTACAATGTAACATCATTCGTTCAAGTCTACAAGAATGGACTAATATTTTATGAAGTATGAACTAATATTTAACAAAGTAAACACTCACCATGAGAAAGTGCTTTTAGATTAGGCGAAAGTCCTGTGAATACAACAATAAATACATAGTAAATAACTTACTTTAAAAGTATAAACTTAATTATTTTAAATTGTAAGAACTTAATTCTTTGATTCTTTGAGAGCCATGCATGCATGAAGTTCAAGTATTTAAGCTTATAGTCTCTCTTATATGTAATAAAAAAACAAACCAATGAATATAAATTATGAAAGTTCACATTTTTTCCATTTAATCAAATGAACTTTGTATTTATATAAATCATGCATTTCACGTGTTTATGCACTTCACATATTGATTATGCTTTTTAATATTCAAATATTAAAGAAGTACTTGTTTATGCATTTAAATATTCAAAGATTAAAAAAAGTACTTTGTCTGCACTTCACGTGGATAATATTCAAAGATTATTTATATAATTCTTCTAAGAGTGCAATAAAACCCATAAGCATTTCAATAAAGAATGAAAACATTATTATATATTAGAAGAATGAAAACAAAAAAGAATTACCCAATCTTTTATTGAATGCAATACTTTTTCAACAAACTAATTATACCTTGGATTTATCGTCAGAGCAGCCTTAGTAGATCAATAAGGTACATGATGTAGAGTAAGAACCCTAATTATTTAGTGAACACTTGAACTGAAAAGAAAAATAGGGAAAATTACAATTGGAAGAAAACATAAGGTTATAAAGTGATTGCTTATATAATCAATAATACTAGATAAATGGAAGAAAAAAAAATTAAGTCGACAGTGAGTGAGGGATGCAAATTTATCTATTTGTTGAGTCGCAATTGATGTTGGTCCTTGAGTTGAGATGCAAAGTGAATCTCCTTACTATTTGTAGTTGAAGCTAGGTTTCCATTTGCCAACCCACCAATGTGTTTGGTTGAAAAAGCAGCCTAACATGCAAAGCCTAATATAATGTGTGTCACCATGCGGGTTGGTGGGCCAACCCGGCACACCACGGGTTTAACCCAAGTGAGACGGGTCAAAAATTGACCCGTATTGAAATTTGTAAAAAGGTTTCAACCCAACCCGGCCCGAACTCGTGGTGGGCTGGGTGGACCCACGGGTTCTAATCCACTTTAACGGCTCTACTAAAATCTAATCCCGGATCTATAATAAAATTGAAAGTGGAAGACGTGCAGGGTCAAGCAACATTCAAAAGGTTTTACACATGTTTAAAAGCGTGTAAAGATAGTTTTGTGTCATGTAGAGCAATAATTGGGTTGGATAGATGCTTTTTGAAAAGGAAAGTATGGGGGTGAGTTATTAACTGTTGTTGGTCGAGATGGTAATGACCAAATGTTGCCACTATGCTATCCACTTGTTGAAGTGGAGAATAAAGAGACATGGACTTGGTTTATGGAACTCTTGATTGAAGACCTAGGTGGGCCATAAGTATGTAAGTCCACCACCTTCATGTCAGACCAACAAAAGGTAATTAAAAGTAATGATTTAATAAACGAATTAAAGCATTTTCACTGTCGTTATGGACTTATATATTTCATTTTGCCTTATGACATGGACTTATGCCTGCTATCCAAGAACTATTACTTGGAGCAGAACAAAGATTCTGCATGTGCCATTTGTACGCGGATTTCAGGAAAAAATTTGGTGGGAAGAAATTAAAGAATTTAATGTGGCGGGCTACTACAAGTACATATCCCCAAGCTTGGGAAAGAGAGATGGGAAATATTAAAGAAGTCAATGTTGAGGCTTACAAATACCTCATAGCCATTCCACCAAGGTTTATTTTTTATCCTACATATTCACAATGTTGTTTGACATTATGATCATGTTAATCTTTATGTGACATATCAATTTCAGATTTTGGTCCAGATCTAGGTTTACAAATCAAGCTATATGTGACACTATGGTTAACAACATGAGCGAAGCTTTCAATAGTGTGATTGTGGATGCAAGGACTAAACAAATTATATCAATGTTGGAGGACATCAAAATTTATTTAATGAAGAGGTGGGCCAAAAACCAAAAGAAGGTGAAATCTTTTAAAGGTTCAATTTGCCCAAAGATTAAAAGTAGATTGCGAGAAGAATCAGCCTTAACAAAGAACTAGATTCCAAGGTAGTGTCTTTCACAGACATAATAATTTTCAGCCTTATTATTAACTTTTTACACTTTGACAGTTGATCAAGAGAAAAGATTTTTGAAGTCAGACACATTTCACTTATTAAGGAAAAGTATGAAGTCAACATTGACACACAAGAATGCACGTGCAGGAAATGGATGGGTGGTGGTATTCCTTGTTGTCATGCACTTGCTGCAATGAGGTTCTTAAATTTGAATGTAGAGGAGTTCATACCACACTGGTTCAAAATTTGCATGTATGAAGAAAAATATCACTTCATAATCTATCTCGTCAATGGCCAACTGCTCTGGGAGAGTACTTCCTATAATGATGTGCAACCCACCTAAAAAGGACATTACCTAGGAGGCCAAAGAAAAAGAGGAGATTGGAACAATGGGAGTTAAAGAAAAATGATACAGAAATGAAGAAAGGTGACCATCATAAGAGATGTAGGGTCTACCGTGAAGTGGAATATAACAAAAGTAATTGTACACAAGTCCCTCAACAACCTAATCCATAATCAAGTCAACCAACATAACCACCACCCCCATCAAGTAAACAGTCCACACAACCTACACAACAAGCACATCAAGTCTCATTACAGACTGGGCAACCAAGCACAAGGTAGAAATTGCATATTTGGAGACCAACTTGAAGATACTTTTGTGTGTTTTAATTAGGCCTACTTAGGACACCACATTTTTGTGTGAAATGTATTTAGGCCTCTTTTGGTGTAATTTTGTAATAATTGGTACTCTATTTTGTTGAGTTCTCTTGTCCAACACTTGACTGTTTTTTTAACATCTGAATTGCTTGAGTAGACAACTTTTGATTTTTTCAGATTTTGGTCTCCAATATTGGAGTTGTGATTGGAATTTGTGCTTTTATGCTTGGCAAGTTGTCTTATAAAATTATGGACTGAATTACATTATGCACTTCTGATTGGCAGGTTGTCTTATAAAATTATGGACTAAATTATATTATGCACTTCTAATTGGCAAGTTGTCTTATAAAATTACAGACTTCATCACACAAATTTTCATGAAAATAGGGACTTAATTGAACATATTTAAATTAAAATAGGGACCAAATTGAACAATTTAAACGAAATTAAAGACTTAATTGAACATATTTAAACCAGAGTTGGGACCAAAGTGAAGAACTTAAACGAAGATAAAGATTCATATTCATTCATCCATAACACAAAAATGATTCATAACTTCATTCGTAAATTACAGAGCACAACCACTGATTTGGTTTTTTAACATTCATAACTTCATCAACACCCAAAAAAAACATCCCCTCCTAAACACTACTTTTTTAACATTACTGCAACCATTACTATACTGATTACAACAATAACAATACTCAATCCTAAGAAAAATTGGATCTTTTTCTTCATAACCCTGACTAAAGTCTCTAGTTCAGAAATCTTCATCATTTGCTGGGCTATAATACCATCCCTATTATCATACAATTCTTTATCACACCACTTGAAGTAGTTACACCACACCATATCACTAGAAGCATCACTCTGTAATCTGAACACAAAATGATCAAACCATAAATTTGTCTTATCAATCAATACGAAAGGAAAAAGGCAATGAGTTTTTTAAGGCACATCAATCTAACCTTTTACTTAAAACAACCCCAAAATTTCCTACCATTATCCTCAAAGTTCTTGCCACTCGAACCACTACAAGTTCTCCACATTTTCAAATGGGGGTTAAACTCATACCCTTGGAACCATGAATTTAAGACCCACTGCCACTTGGTTTCCCCCAACTATTATAGCAAGAGGAGGAAGACGAATGGTGACGAGACATACCTCACAAACACGAATTCAAACTCACCAAGTTGATTGTGCACACGATGTTCTTGCTGGCCACAGACTTCCTACAAATCCTAATTCAATTTCTTCCCTAATTGGATTTCAATAAGTTTTAAACCTACAACGGCCATAAAAATTAACATTGTGCCAACATTAGTGAAAAATATATGCCACGTCCCCTAAACAGTTCCACGTTGTCATTGTGTCATTAATAATTTTAACACCATTTGCTAAAAGAACTTGAGTGAATGTAATTTTACAAAAATGAGGACCAAATTGATCATACAACGAAAATAGGGATTAAATTGAATAATTTAGACAAAAATAGGAACCAAATGTATATTTAAGCCTAGTTTAAATGATACTTAATCATCTTTAAGATGATACTTGATATTTTTTGTCCTTTATGATAATACTTGATCCTCTTTTTACTGATTTGATTATACTTGATCATCTTAGGATGATACATAATAATCTTATCTTTTTATATGAATCCTTCTCCTTTAGGATGATACCTGATCATTTTTTCCTTTAGGATGATACTTAATCAACTTTTCACTAACAAGATGATACTTGATCATAATTTTACTGATCGGATGATTCCTGATTATTATTTAGGATGATAGTTTGTCATCTTTCTCCTTTTATTATCATAGGCTGAATTTTACCTTTATTTAGTAGTGCAAACCATCTTCGTCACCTCTTTTTCTTTAAGTGCTTTGTAAAGTCATCATTTCTTATTGGGCACCTTAAAAGGTCTCTAATGTTTTTTAGTGCCTTGATAGGTCACTAGGTGCCTTGAAAGGTCACCTTAGTTTTTGGGTTTAGTGCCTTAAAACACTATAAGAAAATGTTTGATTAGTAACCAATTTTAGTGACCAGAAGTTATTAGTCACTATAGTGACCAATTAAGATACCAATTTAAAAAATAAAAAATTATTGGTTACTAAAATAGTCACTATTATAAATAAAAAATTATAATTGGTCAATAATTAGTCATTAATTAATTGGAGACTAATTTAGAAACTAAGTCATTTTGGTAGTCACAACTTAGGTAGCTAATTTTTAGTGACCAATTTCCTTTGGTAGCCAAAACCATGGTAGCTAATTTTAAAGACTAATTTAGTGACCAATTATATTTTTTATTCATAATAGTGACTATTTTAGTAACCAATAATTGTTTACTTTGTGAATTAGTATCAAAATTGGTCACTATAGTGACTAACAACTTTTGGTCGCCAAAATTGGTTACTAATGAAAAAATTTCTTGTAGTGAAAGGTTACTAGGCACCTTGAAAGGTCACCTTAATTTTTTGGTTCAATACCTTGAAAGGTTACCTATTCTTTTAGTGCCTTAAAAGGTTACTAGGTATCTTAAAAGATCACTCATTCGTTTATAAGTACCTTAATAAATCACCTTTACTTCTTTGTGAGATGCCTTCATTGATTGTCTTTTTAAATTGGCTTCTTCAACCTCCTGTTGATATAGGTTGTTTATTTTAATTGATCTTTGAATGTGACTACAAAATCAAATTTAGAAACCCCACATATAACTAAAAATATATATAAAAAAGTTAAATAATTGTATCATTTATAATTTTTTTACTTGCATTTTACAAGTATGTGATCAACATTTTTCCTATCAGCATTTTACAAAGAGGGTCTTCAATTTTCTTCTCACTTACATTTTACAAATAAGTGATCAACATTTTCCCTATATGCATTTACAGATAGGGTCTTCATATTTTTTTCACCTTCATTTTACAAGTGAGAGATCAAAAATGTTTATTCTCACCTAGTATGAAATGTGACTTTGTTGAGTAAGAGAGCGTGAAATTCCTCGCATGGACGCCACGTGAAAAAGCCGAAAGGAGCGTTGGCACGTGGGATGGATAGGATTGAGGTGAGGTAGAGTGTGAAGTCGCATTTCTCCTCCAAAAAATCCTACATGGTTTCGACGAGGTGTGTCCATGGGACATGATGTCACGAAAAGCGTCACGACAACATGGTTTGAGGATGATGAGCAAGATAACATGAGTTGGTGGCATGCGAAAAATTAGAGCATGAATGCTTCACACTACCATCCAAATGTGGCACACGACAACATAGAGCATGAATGATCCACACTACCATCCAAATGTATGTGATATTATACCTCTAATAAGTTTATAATTGATCTTTTTCATTAAGGTTCTTCTTCAATAATATTTTCTTTCTTTAATACCTCTAATAAGTTTATAATCGATCTTCTAATAAACGACAATTTTAAACTTGACCCGACCTTTCAGTACTCATTGGTATTGGATCTTATGTCCAAGTCGACTTTTGGCCTAATGACCCAGTCAACATTGGACCTAACATTATAAAAATAATTAAACACTTGTTAATTTTTAACAATAACTCAATTATTGAAAAATAAAAAAATTTCTAAAATAACTCATTACTTTTTTCTGCAACATTGTTAATAACCTTTATGAATAACTTCTTTACTTTCTCATCATTATTAACTTAATTTTTTTCAATCAAAATATTTTAATTTCTAAAGTATACATTTATCTTTTAAATTAAGTTCATTTTTTAACTCATCAAGTCCAGTAATTGCCTAAATAAAATTACATTTACAAAATAAAATTTTAGAAAATTCAACCACAAATACAAGGATTATTTCATCTTTTATACATATATATACATTATTTATTTTTTTACTCATTATTTTATAAAATTCAAAAACAAAATAAAAACCAAAAACAACTTAGAATTCGATCCTCTAGCAGCTGAATTTCTAGTGACATATCCGCACCAATATGCTAAAACGAAGCTTCGACTTCGACTCCCTATGGGCCAAATTTTGACCGATGAAATGGTGTTATGGCTCTAAATATAGGTAACGCAATGCTGGGGGCTTCTCCCTACACCTCGAAAGAGTTCTACTACACCTCCAAAAATTTCAAAATTCCAATAGTATCTCTCTGAACTTTTCACTATTCAACGGTAAAAAAGTTAAACAGATTTGGATTGTGCACCGGTATTTGAAATCCGGTTAAGTGATTAAACGGAATTCAAATTCCGTTTTCTTTGTGTATTGACATTCAAAGTCCGGTTTAATTTTCTATCAGCATTCGAAGCTCGGTTAGGAAATTTAAAATCAGCTTCTTTTTAACCGGCATTGGTAGTCCGCTGATTATTTAAACTTTTGTATTTTTGTATTCATTTGTTTTATAAGATTTAATTTCTATTATTTTATAATTTATGTATTAATTATTTAATTTTAGATTATTTATATTTTATATAAGTACATTAAATAAAATTTTATTATTTTAAATTTTGTAGTTATTTTTACTTTGTTAATTTTTAATTAATAATGATAAAATTTTATTTAAAATATTTTACTTTATAATATGTAAATTAATTATATTTAATTATTTTTGAATAATTTTGACTTATTTATTATTTGTTAGCTTTTTAATGTATTTATTTATTTATATGATTTTATTTATAAAATTTAATTTCAAAATTTTTATATTATAGATTAATTATTTAATTTTAGATTCTATATTAAATAAAACTATATACCGGTAATGAAAATCCGGTACGTTAACTACTTTTTTATTTAAAATTAATATTTGTATATCGGCCTTCCAGTTCCGCTAGTTCACTTCTTTTATTTATTTTACATATAAAATTTAATTTCAGATTAGTATTATTAAATTACTGTTTAATTGTTTTAAGAATATATTTTATTAATATTTCTTATTTTTTTATTCATTTTATTACTTTATTTTTAATTTAATTTTTTATATATTTTTTTAGTTATATATTTTATAGTTATTTTTACTTTGTTAATTTTTAATTAATAATGATAAATTTTTATTTAAAATATTTACCTTTTCAATATCTAGATTAATTATATTTAATTATTTTAATTAAATATAATTATTTAAAAAAAATAACAAATAAAATATTATTAAAAAACTATTTAACATTAAATTAAAAATAAATTAAATTTTCAACCAATTAATAAAATTAAAAATAAAAATATAAAACAAATACGTTAAATAAATAAAATATTATACCTAAAGCTAACACAGCACAACAAATAAAATATTTAAAATAATTGAAAAAAGTATTTCAAAAATATAAAAAAATTCAATAAAGCAAAATAAAAACCGGATTTCGATTTTCGGTTTGTGTAAAATGAAATATGTGGTTATCATTACTACTAGAAGTTGGTTTGTATTAAAAACAAATTCAAAATAAAGAATTAAAGATTTAACAAAATATTTTACTTTTAAAAGTTGGAAAAAAAATATAAATTAAATAAAATATATAATGAATCACAAAAAATATAAATAATTTAAAAATTTAACAATTGAACCGTTTTCATGAAAACCGGATATTGAAAGTCGTTTAATTTGTGAAGCGGATTTCTAAATCCGTTTTTGGACAACCGGATGTCGAAAGCCGGTGTATGTGTACAAATTCATTTTCTGAAAAATCGGATGTCAAAATCCGTTTAATTTTTAAACCGGATTTCTAAAACCATTTTTGGACAGAACTGGATGTCGAAACACCTAACACAGTAACTATTTTAATTACTTTTACCTACTTAAGACAGAGATGAGTCAGAAGGATAAAATGAACTGCGCAATTAATATTTGGGGATGCAGTAGAAGTCTTTGGAGGTGTAGAGAGAAGCCCCCACAATGCTACATAGGAAATAAAAAAGCAAACCAGGTTATGTCACACAAAAAAATCATTATGAACTACTCGCACGCTTGGCTTAATTTTGATAGCCCAAAACATCTTTCTCTAATTTCACAAAAAAGCTTCAGCCCATCCCACTACCTCCCCTTTGCCTAAATATGACTAATTAAAAGTATTCTCCTGATAATATATATATATATATATATATATATATATATATATATATATATATATATATATATATATATATATATATATATATATATATATATAGAGAGATGGCAAATAAACCCGTCCCCGTGGGTATTGTCCGAACCCGTTCCCGTTTTGACGGGGAATCCCCGCATTGACTGGGTATGGGTATGGAGAATCCCCGATTTTTTTGATTGGGTATGGGGATGGGGATGGGGATGAATATATCCCCGCCATAATACCCGTCCCCGCCATATCTCCATCCTCATTTAAATTATTAAAATATTCACAATTAATTAAGTAATCCTATATATATATATATATATATATATATATATATATATATATATATATATATTATCTCTCTATTTTTTATTTCTTCTAAATATTTGGTTTGTCATGAAACTCATTCGCATCTCTAATATATTTTTTATCTTATCATAATCTTTATGTAATTATGTTAAAATGATGTATGTCAATTAAACAAATTTTATGTCTAACATTTGAATATTTCTATTATTTTTTAATATTTTTATTTATTGTATATTTTCCTTTCACATTCACATGAGAATGTTTAATACTCTCAATTTAAGTGTTTAATAAGATAAACATTTCATTTACTAAATAATATAAAAAAAATTCTTTACTTATTATTATTAATTTTTGTTTCATTTGAATAACTATTTTATTTCGCTAAAATAATTTTTGTTATTTCTCAACCATTGAGTATATATATGTTGATATTTGAAAAGTTTCCTTAGATCTCTAAGATATTTTTCGTCTTATCATACCCTTAATTATACATTTGTTTTTCTTTGTGCAATTCCTTCCAATAGTCTCCAAATTTTTTATAAGACACACATTTGTTAATTTTTTATTATTTTTATTTTTTTTATTTTCATCATGTAGAATATTATTTCGATAAATTTTATCTAATTATTTTTTATTTTCTAACTCATTACAATCATACTTTAATTTTTTTCACTATAGTTGTATAAATAATTTTTATTTACTACAATATAAAAATTTAATGTAATTGCCATGAATATTTTTTTATCACCATCCAACATATATTGGAGTTTAAAAGATATAAGATCTATGATAAAATTTTATTATGTTTATTATTTATTTTTTGCGTCATTTTTTTATCAACCATTGAGTATATATGTTGATATTTGAAAAGTCTTTTTAGATTTCTAAGATATTTTTCATCTTGTCATACCATTAATTATATATTTATTTTCCTTTGTGTGATTCATTCCAATAGTCTCCAAATTGTTTATAAAACACACATTTGTTAATTTTTTAATATTTTTATTTTTCTTTTATTTTCATCATGTAGAATACTATTTTGATAAATTTTATCTAATTATTTTTTATTTTCTTACTCATTACAATCATACTTTAATTTTTTCACTATAGTTGTACAAATAATTTTTATTTACTACAATATAAAAATTTAATGTAATTGTCATGAATATCTTTTTACCACCAACCAACATATATTGTGGTTCAAAAGATACAAGATCTATGTTAAAATTTTATTATTATGTTTATTATTTGTTCATTGCATCATTTTGATTAAGAGATGTATTATAACTTTTATTAGTGTATAAAAAATAGATTCATTATAATTTAAAAAATTGAAGTAAACAAACATTTAAAATATATTTTAATTTAAGTATTTTTTTCCTTTTATATTTTTTTAAAAATATTTTTTTCCTTTTATATTTTTTTAAAAATATTTTTAAAATTTATCAACTAGGTTTCATTAATGTTTGCAAATTTAATAAATGTTTTGGTTTTCATCAAATTTTATTTGGTATTATAATCTAAAATGTAAACAATTATAATTTATTTCAAAGCATTTGATATTGAAGAAACAACCATACTCCTAATATTGAATATTTAATAATATTATGTTTCCTTTACCGTAATTTTTTATAAAAATTAATTAAAATTAATATTAAAGTAGTAAGAAAACGGGTATGGGTATGGGTACGAGATTACACCCGTTACTCGGTGGGGATGGGGATGGGTCAAAAGTTTAATACCCGTTGAGTTTGGGTATGGGGATGGGGATGAATTTTTTTTACGGGGATGGGTATGGGATAGTGAAACCCGTCCCCGCCCCGCCCCGTTGCCATCCATATATATATATATATATATATATATATATATATATATATAATTACTACGAGAATGTAACATTATAACATCAAAGCTTAGTGTTGGTCTATGAAATCCAGACACAGCTACAGACACGACACAGACATAAAGATATGTCTAAATTACAAAAATATAAAACACTATATATATATATATATATATATTCTACTAATTATACTTCATGATCTAATAGAAATAAAAATAAATAATTATAAAAAGAAACAAAGTCTAACAAAACAACAACAAAAACTTCAATAGTAAAAGTTTATATATAACAGTTACGATTCATAGTCTAACTAACTGAAGATTAATATTTATATAAAAAACAGTCTACTAATTATATTTCATAATCTAATAAAAATTAAGATAAACAATTATAAAAAAACAAAATCTAACAAAAAAAACTTTTGTAATAGAAATATATATAGTAAAATATATTAATTATATAATCACATAAATTAATGTAATAGAAATTAAATTATTTAAACATAAAAAATTAAAATGTCAAAAATTAAAATTAATTATAATATAATATATTATATACTTTTAAAAATATTAAATTATTGATTATTTAATATTATGTTATATTTTTAATTTTAATATCGTTATTGTAAAACATAATTTAAATTTTATTTGTGTTTCTTAAGTAAAAGTTTAATTTATTTTTCAATACTTATGTATGTAATATAATTTTGAAAGTATTTTCATCAAAAACTCTTTCTCTTTCCTTCTACTTTACTCTTTATGCAACCCTATTTCTCTTTGCAAAGCGTCAAGCAACTTCGTCGTTCATTCTCGAAAACTAGACTTAGAATGGGTGTAGAGAAACGACTGTGTCTTCTTACCGCGTCCGATAACTGGGCCATGTCTGGCCCAGAAAAGAGTGTCTGACACCGCATCGTACACGCTTCTGACGAGTGTCTATGTCCGCAACGCATTGGAAGCGGGGAAGCGCAGTCTCCGAGCCGTGTCAGAGCTTCCTAGGTGTTGGCCTAGTGTCGGAACAAAGCCAACTAAAAAGAACTAGAAGTTCGTAATTATGTCAGTTAAGGTTAAAAAGATGGGACGTTACTTTGTGTCACATAAAGTGTTGGGTACATGGACACCAATATATAAAAAAATAATTTATTGTATTTAGAGCAAGCACGATCAATATAAAGTCAAATACATAACACAACTCATATGGCATATAAGCGAATTTCCTTGAATTAAGGATTCACGAACAAAACATTTACTATCCATTTTCTAATCCTCGTGGGTTGATGTTGTGGCATTAAAATGGAAAGGAGTTGAATGATTAAGTGCATGAGAGTGAGGTCGGTTAAATCTAACACTAACAATGACATCCATATCATTCCTAATCATTTCCATCTTCTAAGTGTTAGTTATCAATTGTAAGTTAATTTACGAAATAGGGTTAATTTAATTTTCTATTTACACAATAGAAATAGATTTTTAAAATATTACAAAACAAGGTGAAATCTTCATAAGTATGACAACTTCACTTAAAAAAAAGTTTGAAGTTGGTTCATATAAGACGACTTGAGCTCAGCCAACTTTTATTTTTTAAAATTGAATGATTAAGTGCATGAGAGTGAGGTCGGTTAAATCTAACACTAACAATGACATCCATATCATTCCTAATCATTTCCATCTTCTAAGTGTTAGTTATCAATTGTAAGTCAATTTACGAAATAGGGTTAATTTAATTTTCTATTTACACAATAGAAATAGATTTTTAAAATATTACAAAACAAGGTGAAATCTTCATAAGTATGACAACTTCACTTAAAAAAAAGTTTGAAATTAGTTCATATAAGACGATTTGAGCTCAGTCAACTTTTATTTTTTAAAATTGTAGTGGCCATACCCATGAAGACTTTAATTAAAAATATATCTCTTTTTCTGTTTTTTACTGAAGTCCTATGGATGAGCACGACTTCAGTTCTTTATTCTTTTAAATACTTTTTCATAATTTTATTTTTTATTTTTCAAGATTTTAAGTAATTTATATTAATAGAATGAATCAAAAATTTAATAAAAATAAATAGTTTATTAATGTTATAATTATTTTTAATATTTTAATTAGCTTAATGAATATAGTTATTTATATTAATAGAACGAATAATTATAAAAATTATTATAATAAAACTAAATATAATTCTTAAACAATATACAAATTTTAATATAGTGAGCAAATAAATAATACAAAATGATGCATCATTGTTTATATGAACAATTTTTCCGATTGATATATCATTTTTAATTTTCCTCCAGTTCTTGCTAATATAAATCGCTATAGCTTTTCTTTGTTATATTATCTTTAGCATGTATTCAATTACTTAACTTAATTTTATATAATAAATTAATTAAATGAAAATCCAAAAAATAGATATCATTAAAACATAATAGAATAAAAAGATTCACTTCAGTTAAAATAAAATCAAAAATGACTTCGGCATAAAATAAATTGTTTTTAACTAAAGTCTTTAAAAGTATGACGACTTCACTTAAAAAAAAACAATTGACTCAACTGAAGTTGTCCCTGTGGCACAACTTCAACTCTTTTTTTTCATAAGTAAAACTGTCATACTTATTAAGACTTCACCCTATTTTATACTATTTTAAAAATTCAATACTATTGTGTAAATACAAAAGTAAATTAATCACATTTGGTAAATTATCCTTGATTATATTTGGTAAATTATCCTCAATTATATAGTTGACCAGTATGGTACAAGTTTCTTAGAGAAATGATATTTGAAAATTTTCTTTTCTGCTTGTATGACTCGGTATGCTTGTGAAAGATATGAATCCTTCTTGAAAAACTAACTTGCTAACAACCTTTTTAGCCAAGGATGTTTTCAATGTGGTAAATCTATCTTGTGAAAATAAGCATGATTTAGTAGGTTTTGTTGGCCAAGGATGTTTTCAGTCAAGTGAACCCTTTTGGAGAAACACATCATTCCTTACTATTTCTACAGGGTCAGTTGGGTACTCCTAATTACCAAATAGTTTGTCCTTTGTCACTCTTATCCTATGTTTGTTTAGTCTTCAAGGTCTTCAACTCATCGAAAACTGCTCGGATGATGTGATGCATGGGTTTGAACAACCAAACCTTAGACCTTTATTTGTAGTAGTTGTTATGGGTTTTGACCTTTTTATTGGCCTAATCATGGCCCAATCATACCTTAATCAACATTAGTTGATTGATTCATGGTTATAATTGGCTAAGTGTTAATTTGACCCTTATTTTGCAACCGATGGTCTTGCCAGTCAGTTAGGGGGACCAGCCCCAAGGTGTATTGGTTTATTTTGCCAATCGGTCAAGCTAGTCAGCCCAATAGTCAGGGTGGTTGAATTTTATAGTCCAATAAGGAGGGGTTGCTTAGTTGGAACTCCTCCATAGCCGATGGAGTTTTTGAGAGGGGTTCTTTGGTTGGAACTCGCACTTAGCCAAATGTTTTAGCCCGAATGCGAGAGGGTAAAGCTCGATTAGGTCGAGTGGTCGAGGCCGATTAGAGGATGAGTAGTCAAGGTTGATTAGAGGCTGAGTGGTTGAGGCATATTAAAGGTCGGGTGGATAAGGCTGAAAAGTCGAGGCCGAAAGGTAGAGACTAAAAAGTCAAGACTAAGAAGTTGAGACCAAGAGGATGAGGCTAACATGTCAATATTGAGAGGTCGAGGCCGATTAGAGGCCAAGTGGATCAGGCCAAGAGGATGAGACTAAATGGTCATGGTCAATTTGAGACCAACTGAATGAGGCTGAATAATCGAATTCAAATGCTCAAATAAGCCAAACAACAAATAAATAACACATTAAAAATATATAGAAAACAAGATGTTATAATCTCATTGTCCATTGAAAAGCAAACAACACAATAATAACAAAAAAAAATTACACTGCTCGGCCAAGAGAGCTCAACAAAGAGAACAACGAATTTTATTCCAATGATGGCACTTCATCAATATGTTGGGCTTTCAATTATTCTCGTTAACATAACCAAAATAGACCGGTCATCCACCCTTAGGGATATCTTCAACAAGGATCAATTTCCCATTATAAAAATCTTCTCCGATGTCGAAATCCCTTTTGTCAATCGGGATGTCATAAAAATAAGCTGCTTGTTTCAAATCCTTATAGAAATCAAACTCATGTTGATCAAGGATAATTTGTTGGCATTCCATTAGCTCCTTTTCTGATCGTTCTTGCTTAGCCCATTCGGTATGATAACCTAGTGCCATGGCATCCAAACTATTCTACAAGTTGCGCACTGCCTTCTGAAGCCTTTTCTCCTTAGTGCTAAGTGTGATTATCTTGAGTGAATCTCCTCTAAGGCCTTTAGTTTTCCCCAGACTCGACAAGCGCTTTCTTTAGTTTTTCCACCTCCATAGAAGCAATTTCACTAGCAAACCTTTTTCCCCAACAACATCGCACGACCATAATGCTTCATAAAAGCATCCACCACCTCTCCTAGTGTGTCACCTATACAGTTCTTGTTCAGAGTTGTTCAGATCAAAAGATAACTCCACAACAATAGTATGAAAGAAACTACTAGAAAGTGGGTCTAGCATCTCCCCATGGCCCTTCCTCTTATGTTTTCTTTGTACATCTAGTGGTGGGACCTAATCAACCACCGACTTCGATAGGGAAAAATGACAATGCAACACAAACTTCCTTACCCTTTGGGTTAATTGAACCCATTATTGTTGCATTAAAATAACAATGCTCAATTTCAGACACCCCTATTTGTAAGAGAAAGAAAACAATGGGGAACCAACTAGTGAGAACCCCTGACCGTTAGATTAACCTAAATCTGATGCTTCACATTTGTCAACACCCAATTTCGTCTGGACGAACAAATTTATTTTTCAAAAAAGAAATGGTACATAAAAAAAGATGAAATAAAATGTTCTTATGAGCCCAACATATTTTTGTCACACCTCTTCTCATGAAAAAAAGAAGAAGGAAGAACCTTAATTATCACACCTCTTCTCATGAGCCCAACATATTTTTGCCCTCGCTTTTTGTTTTTCTACCCTTTGTTTTTGATAGAGAAAATAATGATATGATTCTAATAATTAGAAGCAATATCTCTTCTAATAATTAAAATCAATATTACTAATGATGATCGATATGGTGCTTTGATATTTGCTATGATTTGATTCTCGTCATGATGTGTTGCTATCATGACCAATTCCTTCCTTATATTGTTCATTACAATTAAGTCTAGGATTACATTGGTATTGCAATGTGTGGATATAAATACACAATTGTCATATGAAAAAGGGGATCGAAAAAAATATTCTCTAGACTTCTCTCATCCTTTCTCATCACCACTCACACAAACACACCTCATATTTATCTCTCTTTTGAAAAAAAAAAAACATATTGAAGGAGGTAAAAAATGAAGAAGAAAGAAGAGAAAAGGTAGTTGTAATGTAAAGAAAAAGATATTGATTGATAGAGAAGACAAAATTGCAGAGTTTGGAAGATACATCACTCCTGTTTTATTTTCTTTTATTCTTTTGATTTGTGAATTCTCAATTTTTATTATAATTTTTTTTCTTTAATTTTTATTATAATTTTTTTTCTTTTTTACACATAACTTTGGAAGTTTCTGTTAGGTACATTATCTTTTATTATTTACAAATATTTTATTCTAAAAATCATAAAAAATACTTTTTTCTTATTTCTTTTAGTGTTTGTTCGGCTGATTGCATCGCGTGCAGGAGCAGAACTTAAGTATGACAAGGGAAGCCACGACTTCCCCAACATTTCTTTTCTTTTATATATATATATATATATATATATTGAAATATATTGAAATATATTTATATTATTTATATAATTTAGTTTTAAAATTTATTTAAATTTAAAAATCACGTTTTCCTCTCTATTGTAATGTATTTTGCTTCTTTATTTGATTTCTTTCTCTTCAGTACCTCCATCTCTTTCTCTATTTTCTTTGTATTCCAATTTTTACCATCAATCTCATATCATTTTCAAAATCAAATGGCACCACAATAAAATTGGGCAGTTAAGGAGTATTTTGGACCGAATAATTCATTTTTTTTAGTAAGTCCTTTTTTACCTTTTTCTGAAACAATATGTTTTCCTCTTGTATATGACTTTTCTACGCTCTAGGCATATCTTTATGATCATAAAATCATGCTCTAATTGTTTCTCAAACTCTCTTTGTGTAGATAGAGCTATTTTAACTTTTGAAGTTGTATAAGAGAAGAACAATATTAGGAATCTACTTTAAGATAAGGAAAGCTAATCATTTAGAAGGTGTTAATTTTCTTAAAATATTGAGTCTTGGTTTTGAGATTTAATTTGGGGTATTCATAATTTTAGCTTTTCCTAAATAGGTGAGAGGTGAAAAATTTATATTAGAAAATTATGATAAAGAGTAAAAGAATTGATTCTTTTTTCAAGAGAAATGCTTGTGATGAAGATGAAAAAAATGCATATACGTCATCTTTTGAGAAACTTCACGATAATCCAAAAATTGAAGGAAATGAAAAATAATTCTCTAAAGTTCCTAAAGTTAGATTAATGAATTTGAAAATGCTTTAGAACGTGATCTGGGGAAACATGTTCAAATTTGACAATACTCACCAGATCAAATTGATGAGGTACGGAGGGCTTATCCAAAATGGGGTCCATATCAAATGCATCTAGAAAATTATCCATTGTCTAGTAAAGATAGTTATCCAAGAAGATTTCAATACACCTGGTTTAGCTTATTTCCTTCATGGTTAAAGTATTCGATATTCACCATTAAAAGATGTTGCATATTGCTTATCATGCTATCTTTTTAGTAAAAAACCAAGTGGACGACTTGACTTAAATGTTTTCATTATTACATGTAATTGATTTGATTTTTATTGAATTATAATTGGCATTGAGTTGATTGTCATCAACATGTTTTAACTTTTTTGAGTGTTTTTTTATAGGTTTTAAAAGTTTTTATAGTAGGCATTATGACAATATATATTGCAAGGGATATTGCAACAAACTTCAGTTCTGATTCAATTATTCAAGATTTTAAGTCATGGAAAGAGCATTGAGAAACACTATGACTAAAGGTAATTTTTGTTTTTTTTAATATATGATTGTTGATAATAAACTTTATGTTACACTTTCATGTATATTATTATCGTATTTTTTTGGATTCTATTATATGTGCTTGTTTTGAATAGAGAAAATGATATGAGGAAATACTTTTTTTAAATAATTTATATATAAAAAATATAATTTAGCCCCCTTAAAATTTTGGTCCAAGTTCCACCACAAGTCGTTTGACACCCATTTTTATTTTTTTTCAAATAAACATACACACATATATATATATATAAAGAACAAAAAATAAAAAATAATTTACTTTGTTTAATTTTTGTGTCTGTTTGGCCGTTCGTGTCACATCACACCTATATCCATGTAATTAAAGATACCAAAAGAACATAAAAAGGTTTTCAGAATTATAAAAAAATAAAAAATCAAATCTTTTCTTAAATAGGTTTTTCATAAAGAACTACGTAATTCTGATTCTCCATTGTAAATGAAGATATGTAGGAGCGAGGATTAATCATTGTTGGACCCTAAAAACCAAAAAAAATATTTGTACATTCTTTTATTATTATTTTTGGGGAAAATAAACATTTTGAAAAAGAACCACATCCTTTTGCATGTTTAATTAAAGGTATCGTCTTAGGACGAATGTTGTGGATTACTAATACCTTCCCCACGCGTAACCGACTCCCAAACCTAAAATTTGTTTTCGTAGACCTTGTTCTTATCTATATAGTTTTCCATAGTTTCCCATAATAACTATGGTGGCGACTCCAAAGTTTTTGTATGCGTATATATATATTTTATTTTTTTACGTCGTCTCGTCACGATTTTGGTTGCGACAACATTCACGTATCTACCACTTGACACACCTATTGATTGTGCATGTCCCAAGGAACATGCAACTCTTCACAACCTTTTGGAGTCCCCAAAGATAGTGTACTCTTTGATTGATCGGGCTTGGGGTGTAACATTCCAATCGGATATTATGAATTTTAATAAAATAAAATAGAAATAATAAATAAATATCATTTATTGTATTGTCTTTCCCCAAAATGCAAGAAAATTAAAACTATATTATATCGCCAATTATTCAGAAATTCTCCAAAATATAGAACCAAATGCAAAAACCAAATCCGATAACACAAGTGATTACAAAGTCTTTAAAATCCATAAAATAATAAAACTATGTATAAAATCCCCGAGATAGCCCGTGCTCTGGCTCTATTCCTCACTAGATCCACCTGCAACATCATATACTCATGTGTATCGAATTACACGATCCTCGCCAATCACAAACAAATAGGGTGAGCTAATAGTATAAACATATATATATATATATATATATATATATATATATAGTTCAAATATATGCACACACATCAAAGGAACTCTTATCATTTGATTCCACACAACATGGCCACCACCATGTCAAGTTAATGCTCTACCTCTTTAGATGAATACCTTAAGATGCCTTGTTGTCACATCTACACAACACAACTTGTAGAACACGTGAGAAAAACCTACTACAGACCACACTCTGTAATGCTAGGTGGAGTTCCCAATACGAACATAGTTCGTAATGTCCCAAGACTACCAAACTCGTCGGCTAACTACCGAGGAGGCAATCTTCTAGACCCATCCGTACAGGTCACAACTTGCACCCTCACACTAGCAACACTTGCCAATCTGAGCCACTACTCAAGGATTCCTCGTGTTCATCCCCCATCCCGAGCCACAACTCAAGAGATGTCATTCCAAGCCACAACTCAAAAGATGTCACTCTGAGCCACAACTCAAGGAACACTCCAGCAAGTCAATCTTTAAGGTATCACTAAAGCCTTGTAAACCACGCACATCCAAAGCAAACAAGAATTCTGCCTCTGTGTTATCGTCTAGCGCTGCTCCAAAGTCGTCAGGCGAAACTCAGTTATAGACTGCCTAGCGGATCATATCTACCGCCAGGCGCCAAAAAATACCATCAGTTCCCTAGATTTAGAGCTATTGCTTGGCGGTCAAATCCCACCGCCAGGTGCCACATCAGTAAACACATTTTAATGGTTTTCTCGCATTACAAAACCAAGTTTCCCCTTTTGTACTTTTAACCGACTCCCTTAGATCACCAGCTAGATCACTATTACACGTTATTATGTCCCATAGGTTTCAAATCCTACACATCAAGAAAGCACCACTACCCTCTCATATAGAGCCCATTCACCTTGAAACTCAATCTCACATGGACCTATCATGGCTCCAATTCCAGTCACCATAAATCCCCTGTTTCATTCTGAATTTCGTTCCTAGAGCACTAATTTTCTAGTAATGGTCCTACCAACACTCTTATACAATTTACATATCAAATACCAATAGCTAAGGAATGCTTGCATACTAATTTCATTTGAACCTTTCACAAAGAACCTCAACACTCTCATTTCCATTATGTAACTCATAAAGTCTTGTCTCATGCACCTAATATCAACCATTCTCCTGCCACCATGCTAAAACATAACCTAACTTTAAATTAAGTTCTCCTCCTTACTTCTAAGTACTTTAACCACACCTTCATCCCTTGCTCAAAGTCCCTTACTCCACTTGGATCCGTAAAATATCCTGACAGAACCCCAAACCTACATTGCACCTCACAGTCCTGCAGTACCAATCTGTACTGCGCTGGCACCTGGTAGTAGAACCCATGCCGCCAGGCGATGCATACATTTCTGGGTAAAAACCCAGAATCTCTACACCTGTGAAGACCCCCAGAAAAACCCAATCATCTTTCTCTGCATATTTCCTCACCGTTGTTAATCATGTTTATAGTTACACGATTTCTCAACTTATATTATATCCAGTGCAATTCAGAACCTAATTAATCCCACAACATCGAAAACCCCAATTTCCAACTCTAAAATAAGTGTTCATACAATTTCTTTCAATTAATTCTCGATTACAAAGCAATTCAACAATTTCTGTAATCCAAAAATCAACCAACAGATGCCACTCCCTTTTTCCCCATTCTAAAATCCATCTAGAAAACCCAAAACAGCAAAAATGAATCAAATTTGACTCACGTCGTCTGGCGGGTGTTCATCACCACTAGACATTTCATCAAAAACTCAGAAAACTGAGTTGCACAGCTTGTGTTACCTGGCGGCACGATCACTCTGCCAGGCGGTTCCTCACAGGAACCCAGAAGCACACTTTAAAATACATGAGTCGCTTGGCGTCTTTGAAGGCCCACTAGGCAGTTTCTGGAAAATTTCCAAAAACCCAGAATTTCAAGGATTTCCAGAACGAATCACCCATAATCATAACATACAATATGTAATTAAATAATTCACATAAAATTTACGGGATTCAGCTCCCATAACCTAGTTTCCCTTGCTCAAGCTTGCAAAACTCCTAAAGTTGCTTTTGTTCAGTGAAGACATTGTCCACAGTCCTCACCCCTTTGGTAGTTTCAGAAACCTTTTCTCTTCTCTCCCAATGGCCTTAATTACCTTAACCATGCTTAATGGCATAGTAACAACGAAAATTAACTAGAGTTGGATTAATGGCTATTCAAGAGCCATTACTAGGTGATTTTCTAGCCCTCTTGGCTGCCCTTCTGATGGCTTGGGTTTTTGACCTTTCCCTTCCATGCCAAAAAGAATTTTGGCAAAAAGAAAGTTATTTTGCATAGACCAAAGTTCAAACACACAACCATTCAATTATCTATGTCAATGCACAACCAATTCATGTTTCATGATAATTCTTATAAATCTAGGATTTTATTATCACTCATCATGATCAATTATATTATCAAAATAAAATATATAATTAAAAAAACACGCAATTTAGCATACATAAGACTCAAACCCAAGTCCTCTCAACATAATTAAGTACTCTCAATCATTTGAGCTAGTACTATTTCACGTCATATAAGTCAACATTTAATGTCATAAAGGCTCCTAATACCCACATTTATTAATTAATTAATTAATTAGTTAATTAAATTCATCGGGTCTTACATGGGCCTAGTACACCCCATCTAAGCAACATGTTTAGCAAAGAAACAAATTTTCTCAATTTTCAAATTTGTTTCAAGCTTTTCATGATTAACACACTTGACCTTGAGGACCATTAGTATAATATATAATTACCAAATATTATTAATCATTAATTAATTATTATTCATAGAAATTATTGCCTAATAGTATTCAAAATTTATAACAAAATATCATGCTCTATATTCCAATACATTTTTATAAATAAATCATCATTAATAGAAAATGACATGTTTACAATGACATAATTGTTAGCTTGTGATTAAAAATAGTTTAGTTGGTTTCGGTTGCTTACTTGTATATAACTTTCCATTCTTTCGTTCAATGGTATTCCACCGCTTACCATAGTTGTGATTAGACACATTCATTTTGTCTAAATGAAACTTCTATACTTTCCCTAGTAGTGTTTTTCTATTCCAACAACTGGTGCTTCTCTATTCCAATAGTTGGTACCTAGAGCGAAGGTTGGAGAATGGGACATGGTGCAACCCTCTATACGAATCTACTTGTTTTGAATGGAAAAAATTGGGCAAGATGACGTGTGCAGATGAAAGCCATCGTGGGCTATAAAGAAGTGGCAAAGATAGTTGAAGATAGGTTTCTAGTATTGGAAAAGACCTCAACGGAAGAACGAAAGACTGTTTATAAGGAGAATAAGAAGAAAGATTGCAAGGCCACTTTCTTGATCCACCAATGCACTGATAAAGCACATCTCGAGAAGATTGTAGGGACTACAACTTCAAAGAAGGCTTGGGAAATTCATGAAAAATGTAACGAAAGTGTTGAATGATTGAAGAAAGTCATGCTACAGATGTTACATCGTCAATACGAATTTATGAAAATGGAGAGCAGTGATAAGATATTTGATTTCTTCAATAGGTTTGTCACCCACACAAATGTAATGAAAAGGTGTGGTGAAAAGGTTTATGAACAAACAATAAAAGATCTTGAGAACCCTAAGCAACAAATACGACCATATAATGGTGGCTATAGAAGAATAAAAAAAGATTGAAGAGCTAGAGGTTGATGAACTCCAAAGGTGTTTAGAAGCACATGAGTAGCGCCTAAACGAAAGAGAATTTTAAAAATCTAGCGATAATAAGGTTTTGTAGACTCCATCCAAGAAAAGTGGATACAACTCATGTGTGGGTTTCCTTGGTACAGGACAGGGTAGAAACTCTAGAGGAGGATATGGAAGGGGTGGTCAAAATCAAGACCAAGAAAAGGATAATGGAGAATACGTTGACCAAAAATCAAACACCTTGCATGGAGGAAAGATGGAAATCGATAGGAAGAGAATCAAGTGCTTAAATTACAATCGACTTAGGCATTTGTTCCATAGAGTGTAAGGCGACACCTAAAATTCAAGATCAAAAAGAAAATCATACCAACACTAGCTACCAAGCTTACATGGCCAAGGATAAGAGTAGTGAGGCATTAGAGGAACATGTGATCTTGATAATGGTCACACAACCAGAAAGATTGAGTGATGAAATTTGGTATATGGATTAGAAGTATATCTAAAAGAATTAGTTTGTCAAGTTATAACAAGGAATAGTAGTAGCTAAAGGGATAGATTGTACTTGGTTGTGTTGAGAGGTCTTGGGTTTGAATCTTACGGATGCCATTAGTGCAATGCTTTAATTATTTATTTTATTTTTGCATATTATGCATGGTCATGTGGTAGAATATTATATTTGTGTATGTGCATGAAATGTCATGAAACATGGAAAAACTTATTGGTTGTGCATATGCTTGGTAATTGTATGGATGAGAGTTTGAACCTTAGCTAACGCTAAATAGTTCTTTTACTCATTATTATTTTTGCTACGTTGAGGATGATCCACATGCCATGGAATTTTAAGGGTAGAAACCCCGCATGATAATGTCAATTGAATGACAATTAACCTTATTTTTGTTTTAATTATTTTATGAATTTATTTTAGAGCTGAAAAATAAGTTAATGAGGGAATTAGTGAAAGGGGAAGAAGAATTTTCGTGTGGCTGCTAGGGGAGATTTTTTGGAACAGCAAAAGGAGACCTAATTAGAACTAAAAGGGTTAAGAAGGGCCTTGGGGTTAGAGTTGAAGGTGGAAGCTTGTTTTAGGCAAGAAGAAGCATCTAGGAGGTCATCCTTAACGTGAGCAAGGGCGGAGCAGGGGGAAAAGAGGTAAGGGGAGTTGTATTTCGTTATTACCTTGTTTTTCCATGTTGCTTGGTTTGTGAGAAAGCCATTTGATTCCCGTTTTCATGATGAGTATGATGTTTGGTGCCAATGTTGGAATGAAAATTGTGTGAACGTAGTATAATGGAGACAATTGAGTGTGTATTAATGTTAGACGCATGATTGATTGAATTTTCATGCGATTGCATGAGTGGGTTGCATAATTTGGGCTTGGGCATTTTCGCAAGTGGAGAAAATGATGTTCTGCACATGAACCTTTAGTGCACCATCGGGCGACAGTTTGGAACCGCCAGGCAGCGCCTAGTGTGTAGCGGGGTTTGCTTTTGGTTGTTGCGTGATGGTGCATTGTGGGTTCTATTTGAATGGGCACCTTTGATTGCGTGTTATATTGATATAAAAGTGCCTGAAGTGCTACTATTTTGGAGAGTTGGTGTATAAAGAAGTGTGTTATATGTATGATTGATGGTACTTGAATTGTTTTCCTTTTCCTTGCATTTAATGTATGCCTTTTTTTATTAGTGTGAGTATTGTAGGGACTATATCATGAGGCAAGGATTTAATTGGTCATATGGATTGAAGTAAAAAGTGATATAGGCTAGGAAAGCTAGGAATGGAATTCTATGAAGTCTGGTGCATGATAAATGACTTTTTATGTTTCTTGATGGTTGTGTGCCTTTAAATTGACCAAACTAAGAGCAATTACACTATGTTTCATACTTTTCATCCTTCTTTGCATTTGTTGTCACTTAGTTGAATATCTCTCTCTGAGTGCAAGATGCAAGGAGACCTTGATATTGATCCAATGGAGAAAACAGAGCAAGAAGCTCTATACTCCATCATTCAAGGCTTTATTGGTAATTCCTATAATGGTTCATATCTCTATCCAAATCAGGTACCTTTAACCAGACACTTAGTTGTGCCATCATTGGTAGTACTATAAGTTGTCTAAGCAAACTACTTTATACTACTATTGTATTATTTCTTTTGAATATTTATTGTAAATGATATTAAGATTATCAACATTTTAAGTTTAACAAGTTTATAGGTAAATATTAAATGGTCATGGATTATATTACATTATTAAGATTTTATTTGAAAATTTGTGTTTGAGAATTATTTTAATTTAGATTTTACACTTCTAATTATGATGCATATTTATATTGCAGGTTTTTAATCAAGGAAGTGTGCCAACTAATAGAACAAATTCTCGACATGAGGAGGATCATATGTGACAATTGAAGAATATATATAATGTGAAAGTTATTTCAACCATTTTGTGCTTTGAGAATCATTTGTAACAATTCTTGTTAGTTTTTCCTAAGTTATATTGTACTTGAATTTGAATTTTAATGTGTATACTTGTTATGTTTTGGTATAAATTTAAATTTAATTATCTATATATAATTTCTCAATTTAGTAAGTGGTATAACTATTTATGTATAACTTCATCAAACACATAAAAAAGTACAATAAATGTAAATAATTATGGTTGAAGAAGTATATACAAATGCACAAATAACAAATGACTAAAACAAAATAATATTAATATTTTAAAAATCTATGGTACTTTACGGAGGTTTTTAAACCTATGGTAGTTTATGAAAGTTTTGAAAGTAATGATATTTTATGGAGGTTCTAAAACCCATAGTATTTTATGGAAGTTTCAAAACTCATTGTAGTTAATTGGGGTTTTTAAACTAATAGAACTTAACAAGGGTTTTAAAACATTTGTTAAATACTAGGGGATAAAAAACCTCAATAATTGATTAGCATTTCTCGAGGTTGAAAAAACCTCGACAAGGGATGGTTTAACGAGGGAAACTTAACCCCGGGTAAATGACATAACAAAGGTTTTAATGGATGTTGCTTGGAATGGAGTGTTGTCATGCCACTTGGAGATGCTCGAAGATGAACGAGGATTGAGTTACCACTTGAAGTTCACACTCAAGATGAGACTCGCGGTTAAGAGAGAACAATTCAATCTTAATTTCTGCAGAGTTTCAATATATTCAAAATATGATTTTAGAAGAGAGATGACACTCTATTTATAGGAGTAGAGGTCGCGTGATTAAGAATGGGGAGGGAAAATTACATTCAAACTAATCTTTAATTAATTCCCTAATTTGGTGTCATTAATTATGGATTCGAGATCTAGAATGAGTTACACATTAAACATGTGTAAAATGTATTCCATGCCTATCTAAAAGCTCACAAATGTGTCACTTCTCTTCCTTGTACTTCAAGCATGCAGATTTGAAATGTGTCACACATTAAACATGAGCGCAACGGCCCATGTAACTTCTTTCATGCTCACCTTTCATCCTTGCTCTTCACAGCATTTTCTCATCATCTCTTCTTGGACCAAGGTTGCCCTATCATGTGCTAATTTCACCTCCTAAGTCATTTATCTCCTTTATGTGTTGTTCTGCACCTTTTTTTGCTAATTGCACTTTAATTTATTTGCTATTTTCACCTTTGGGTTTATTAGGGTCTCATTAGGCCCATATATAGTAATTATTCACAATGTATGTCGATGATTCATTTATTACAATATTTATTATATACAGCAAACTCCTAAATTGAGCCTCAGAGTGTCTTTCTAAGCTCTTTGGTTGGAGCCACACATCACCATATTTGAAGAAGACATATCAACAAGGTAATACCCAGAAGATCTCAGCTTGAAGTGTGAAGAAAACATGGAGGCATATGTTATTCTTAGGATATCATAGTCCTCTAAGAACAATACCTTGAAACCTATATAACCTAAATTATGACAAAAGAATAATTAGAGAATCGCATAAAACCATATATATAATGTCAGTAAGAAAGAATTTAACATTTGGCTAAATATGTGTAGAAAAAAAAACTCACAAGAACATATTGAAGTCCACTGACATGAAACATGTATCAACATGTCTTATAACCAATATAACTTTGCACCAAATGTTAAAAAGCAAAAAAAAAATGTCTTAAAGATTAATACTTACAAGTTAGTCAAAGAGTTACCCACCAAATAAAATTAATATCAACAAATTGATACCTCATAAATAAATAAGCTATGGATGTAGGAGGAAGCTATTTTAAAATTAACCTAACATAGAAGTCTAACTCAACCTATTACATCTAAATCATTGTGAACTAGAAACATATTAACAACTTAGGTATAATTTGAATCCATTACTCTTCCCATTTAAAAGTAGCTTTCTTAGTATACCATCTTTCTAATACAATTAGGAATACCTATAATCAGGACCTAATTAAAGCACATCAAGTACAATTTCAATTCAAATCACACCCTAACACTAACTCTTGCTTATTTTGAACGGGGAAATTATCATAGATAATATTTCTCTCATTTTACACTTGATCCAAATTCCTAACTATACCCATTAAGCCAACTTTAATTTCCTAGAAAATGTAAATAGAATATCCTTGCCAGCAGCACCTAGATTCGTCAGATGAGGCGTAAAATCCGAAGAACAGAGACAATGAAATAGTCAAAAGCCAAAGGCTAAAAAACACAGCAATAGTCAAATAGAAATGTCCATTTTTCTGTTGTCTTTTATTTCTTTTATTTTTAATTATGAGGTATGGTAAGAGGGACCCACTAAAGGGTTGATCTCACGTGGCAAACACCCACATAATGTCCGATTTTGCATCCTTTTACGTAAAAGAGCCACCTTTAGTTTCATCACCGTCGTACCTCCACGTGGCCCACAACAACTGGTCGGTCACGTCGTGGAATAGCGATATGTTTAAAATTGTATTAAACATTTATATTTACTTAAAATTATAAAATAATTAATGCCAAAATAGGTTCTAAGAGATGTTATATTATTATATTGTAAACAATTCCGCATGTGACAAAAAATGGTTCCGCTTCTCTAACTTTTATTAAATTAAGGACTTTTGATGCCTAATTTTGTAAAATCTGACTTTTGGTAATGGCGTTTGCTTAACCAAGAGGTTTAGAAAAGTTTCTGTAACAACTATTATTAGAATTAAGTAAGATGTGCTTTAAAACACAACGTAAGTACGTTCTTGTCGTTACAATTTTTTTACTTCATAATTATTGGAATTTTAATAAGTATTGACACGTTTTAAATAAATTAAAATGTAAATTTACACTTTTATCCTTATGATTAAATTTAATAGAAAATAAAATACATTCACTTAAAATCAATTTTAAATAATATTTGAGTAAAATTAATATATTATTATTATTAGAATCAGAACTTATTACCATCCCCACGCTTTGGCACAACTAACAAAAAAATCCGTAGCCACGGGTATATACGAATAAAACGCGCAACAGGTAGAAAATGTGAATATCGTAAATGGATACCGCGGATAACGGATACAGGTAGTTTTAATAATTGCATGTTAACGGGACGAGTACAAGTATCATAGTATCCGTATCCGTGAATACCCATACCTGCTATACTGTAATTTAAATTAAAAAAATAAAAAAATATTATTAAAATATTAACATATTGATTTTGAATGAGTTATTTTTTTATCAATTAGTTTAAAAAAATTCATTTCTTTGAAAATTGTCATTCAACACTATTTAAATGGGTTATTTGGACTTTATTTAAAATTTATGAATATTATGTATTGTATTTTATTTGAATTTACGATTAAAATATGTTGTTAAATATTTATTTTTGTTTTTTTGTAATTACCCGGAGGTATCCGTGTATATTAAAAAAGTATGTGGATACCCACATAATGGATACAGGATGGATATGAGTATGAGTACGTGGCAGAGATATTTATCGAGCGGGTAGGGTACGGGGGAGCTACTATCCGTATCCTACTCGCCTCATTGACATCCCTACAACCAACTAGACCAAGGGTTACATTATTTAAAACAAATGTGGATATTTTAGTAAGGGTCTTGTTAACCAGTTTTATTTAATTTAAAAGACAAAAATACTCATAAGTATTATACAATTATTATAATATTTTATGCAATGTTTATCGATAAAAGTTAAAAAATAATTAAATAATAAAATAACTAATTTTAAATTAACAGAAAAACTAACAAAAAGTAGTATTAAACATCTAAAAAATTTACAAAAATTAAAAATTAAAAATTAAAATTAAAATATTAATTTGAGATTTAATTGAGTTTTCAAGATGCTTATTTTTATTGCTCAGAAATTTTATAAAATATTTTTGTCTTTATAAAATCAGTTATATGCATTTATATTATTTTAATTAATAAAATTAATTATTCCAACTTTTAATATAAAAATGATAAAATCAATGCACATTAATTATTTCTTAACCGGTGCCTTTTGGACACTTGTTAACATTCATCTTTTAATAATATTAAGTTTCATATACAGTGAATCATCACAAATCTCTTCAATTTGATGAGATTTCAATCTATAATCATCATACAATTACTCTCTTAGAAAACACTATGTTAATCATTTACTCTATTTTCTATAATTGTTTGATTCTTATTTGATAATTATACAATTATAATTTATTTTTTGATATTTGCCTTGAGTTAAAAGAAAATGTTAATCCTTTTGATATTGATAATCGATAATATCATGTTTTTTATCTATACTTTTTATTTTTAATAAAATATTATTTAATTAATATTTAGAATGATAAATGCATAGCTAAGAAGTTTAATATAGTAATAAGATAAAAGTTTGTGAGAAGTAGGATGAGATAGTCAAATCCACACCATATCTAGATGTAGAATCTCTAACACTCACTTTTTATGTCGAACATGTATATCTACGTGTAACTAGTATCATGATAAATCCAATTTTTTTTTTATAAAACATACTTTGATACGTATTAAAAAGACTTTGATATCATATTAAAAAATAAATCTAAAAAAATCGATTTGTAAAATAAAAGTTATCTGCTAAAAGTATACTTTGATACTATATTTAAAAATGAATGTGACTCTAATTCATTGTCATAAAATCAACTTATAAAATATAAAGATTACCCCATTTATATATCTAAGTTAATGTTATCTCTAATCCGAATTAAGATCTCGAAGATATAAATACATAATAAAATTCATAAAACAAAGAGAAGAACCCATATTGTTTTACGGAAACCAATACATGTATATTTACTGTGTTGAATGACTTTCTGTTTATAAAACTTTTCACATTGAAAATACATTTATTGCAATGTCGCTGCAATATCGAAGTGACAACATACATACCATCATGGATCTCCAAAATGATTTTTAAACTAAAGAATAGAACTCCAAAAATATTAGTGCAATATAATATAATACTTATGAACCAAAGCTTTTGTATTATTAGTAAAATTTTTTAATATCACATTTGTTAGATTCACAAATTTTATATTAAATTTATTAGATTGTAATGTATTTTTAAGTATTCATTAACTTCTTTCTATTTCTATTTTCAATCACTTTTACTCAACCAATTAACATTGTTGTAGTTACTCTCTAGCTAGTTGAAAAGTCTAGAATCACGTCAAAAAGTGCTAGCAAGACGCTTTTCCAAATGGGCATTTTCCCATTCGTTGAACTATGTTGAATTTTACAAGTTTTGATTTTTCCAAATTCTTATTAACCAAATTTTATGAATTTTAATAAATAATAGAAAATATATCCATAAACCTCTTTTCAATTTTTTGATTTAGTGAGCATGAATTGAGCCGTGATGTTATGCCAAATGGAATGCGTTAGAAAAGCACGTTTGCGCTGGGAGTGCAAAGGACAAAAAGTTTTTCGACTTCTTTATATTTAATTCCGTTTCCACTCTCGAATTCTAGAACCAGTAGCACCTGATCCCACTCCACCCCACCTCCGTTAACTAACGGCTCTCTCTTGGACTCCCCGCTTCCAGAATTCCACCAACACACAAACCAAACAGCCGCCGTTAGCGCGTCGTAGCAGAACAGAAGCGGCCGTTGCACGCCACTGCTAACGCTTTTGATAACGACGTGCCTCTCTCTTTGTTTCCTCGTTTGTTCCAACGTTTCTCTCTCTCCTTCTCTCTCTCTTTCTCTCTCTCTCTCTCTCTCTCTATGCGTGTCTCTGTCTGCGGCTTCGTACGGATTTCGGTACTACGAGGAAGAAAGGGGCGCCATTTTTCGATCTTGCAAAGAGAAAGCGATATTCGTTACGCTCATTTTTGCCTATATTATTAGTGTTGTTGTTATTTACCGTCGTGTCTGAAGCTACGCCGTTTCGATTCGGGTACGTGACTGAAATGCAATGTGATTCTTTTTTTTTTCCTTAGGATCGGAAATCCGCGTCCGTGGATTGGTTTGTTGATTGATCTGAGCTTTTCGGTTCTGACATTTTTTTCTACGATTATGATGATCCGGCTCGGTTGTGGAATTTCGGCGCGTTTTTTTTATTGGTTTTGGTCTATTTACATTGGATTCTCTCGAAATTGTGTTTGTTGTTGTGAAATGTCGGTCATTTTCTTTCTTGGTTGCGGGGAGTGTAATGCTGTTTTTCTCTAGTTTATCGATTGATCTATGGTCTTGGGCCTTTTTGTTCGTTTGTGGAACTGATTCAGCTGAACAATCGCGTTGTTTTTGTGAATTTCTTCAAGTGTTAGTCTTTACTGAGGAACAGTTTTAGATTCTGTGGAGTTTGTTGTAATTGTCTTTCTCTGTTTTACTTCCGGTTTTTTCTTGATGAAGGGGTTATCTGCGTAATGGCGTAATCCAATTTTAGTCTTGTGTAGAGGGTAAAGGGTTTAGTTTGTGGAGTGATCTGGGGTCTTGGTTTAGTTTTCTATTTTTGTATGAATTTTGTTCCCTAATTATTCCAGATGAATAATTTTTTTATTTGTGGTTTTTATACACGAATTCTTGATAATTTTTGTAATGCCTTAGCTGATGAGTATTCCTAATCCTGGTTTGCAATTGTTGTTATTAAATGCGTTTTTTCCCCCTGGTGCAGAGGCAATCTAAGTACAAATTACTGGTGTCTTGAATAGAATGCCAGGTACATAGCCCTAGTCCGTTGTGGCATTGACATGTTGGATTTGTGAACATATCTTTGTTATTCTGGTTGTTTTGGGACTGTAGTTTTTTATTCTAAATATTGATGTCTGTAGATTTAGAGGAAGTATTAGCTCAAGAAAATGAGAGGGGTAGAAGTTTGGAGCCTGAAACCTCCGAGGATGAGTGGCGGAAGTCTCGAGCTAGATCTCTTAGGAGAAAAGCAATGACTGCTTCAACAAGACTTAGTTATAGTCTCAGGAAGCGTAATACACGTGTCGCAGATAGTGAATTTGCTTCAATTTTCATAGAAGATGTTCGCGATGCTAATGAGGAAAAAGCTGTGAATTCATTTCGTCAGGTGTTACTTACAAGGGATCTGCTTCCAGATTCCCATGATGATTATCATACAATGCTGAGGTAAATGAATGTGTCTAGCAAGTTTCTTTTCTATTGAGTATGCTATTTCTCTTTTGACTGCTTAGTTTTATTGCTTTAGAAATAAATGCATGTTATGATCTATTTTGTTCGTAACCTGTGGAATGTTGATTCATTTGCCATAGAGGTGCAGTTTCTAATTTAACTTAATTTGGGAATATTAGTTCTGCAAATGTGCAACTTGAAGCATCTTATCTGGAGTCACATTTTGTAGCTTCTTCCTCAATAATTGACATGATTTTGCTTTCTTTGAAGTATTCTTCCTCTTTTAAAGAGAGATCTGGATATTTGATTATTGTTAGAGGATCATTTGTCCAAATTGCCATTCATTCGTGTTTAAAACCTTTTTTCCAGCAACTTCTGGAGAAAACTAAAACATGTTGAAGTTCTTATCTCGACAAGCTTTTGTATAGAAGAAATATCTTTTGATGTGCAATATGCAAGAAAGGTCAGCTGATGTTTTCATGCTGCAGGTTTCTGAAGGCCAGGAAATTTGACATCGATAAAACAGTTCAGATGTGGGAAGATATGCTCCGCTGGAGGAAGGAGTATGGAGTAGATTCTATTTTAAAGGTAAAGTTTCATAGTTGGTTGTTTTCCTTTTGGATATTAAATAATCCATTGTGTACTAATTGGTACCCAAATATTGAAGGAGCTTAGCTTAGTTTTCAACTGGTAGCCATCCATAGCTTGTAAATCTAGTGAAGAGAAATCCTGCATATATCACTTTTGGAAGATTTTCCCAAGATGATTTCCTTGATAAAGAATTACTTCAATCTTCTCACTACTGAATGTTATGATGAATTATATGTAGGACTTCGTATATAAGGAGTATGGAGAGGTTCAGCGTTATTATCCACATGGTTACCATGGTGTGGACAAAGAGGGCCGACCGGTTTATATTGAAAGACTTGGTCAAGTTGAACCCAGCAAGTTGATGAGTGTCACAACAGTAGATCGATTTTTAAAGTATCATGTTCAGGGATTTGAGAAAATGTTTAAAGAGAAATTTCCAGCATGTTCTATTGCAGCAAAGAGACATATTGATAAGACAACAACAATACTTGATGTGCAAGGCCTGGTACATTCTATGTTTACAGAAACATATTTGAATAACCAAAATAGCATTATGCTGAAATCAAAACTTTAATACTTGGTATATTTTACAGAATTGGGTGAGTTTCAGCAAGGTTGCACATGATCTTGTTATGCGCATGCAAAAAATTGATGGTGATAACTACCCTGAGGTAACTAAATGTTGTTGGAACTTAAATTTAAGTTGATCTACAAATCATAGTTTACTGGCTTCCTTTTATTTTATTTTATTTTTTGCATTAAAACATAATGGAACGAACAAATGATGAAAAAAAAAAAAACTGAAGTTTGGAGGGAAAAAAATGCAAAAACACTCATAAGCACATGGACCTACTTAGTAATAATTCACCTTCCTCTGTCATGAGTACCTTGCCTACTTTTCCTCTCCATTTACATGCATATGTTCATATAGGTGCATGCTTGTACATGAACTCAAGCATATTTCAGAATGGAACCTGAATTAGGTATGCAGACTGCAATTGTGCTAATTAACCCACAATGACTATCACTAACCTACTTCCTACTTATACAATAATAATACTTAAATCATACCATTCTCTGTAACCCTTACTGTAAAAATAAATTGCTGTTAGTAATATGGCTATACAGTCATTTTTCACTTCTGAATTTGGTCCTTTTTTGCAGACATTAAACCAGATGTTTGTAGTTAATGCGGGTAGTGGGTTCAAACTACTATGGAATACTGCAAAAGGTTTTCTTGATCCAAGGACGACGGCCAAAATACATGTATATATCTATTTTACTTTGTAAGTGTTTTCTCTTTAGATATAAACAAGCATTAGTATTTTGATTCATGCTGAATCTACAGGTTTTAGGTAACAAGTTTCAGAACAGATTGTTAGAGATTATAGACTCGAGGTTTGTGTTCAAGTTTGAACTGTTTCATTTAAGTGTTTCTATGTCTAATAATGGATATCATGTGAAGCATTCCTTTGTTGTCTTTTATCAACAGCCAACTTCCAGATTTCCTTGGTGGCAGTTGTTCATGCCCAAATGATGGAGGGTGTATTAGATCTAACAAAGGGCCTTGGAATGATCCTAACATTTGGAAAGTATGGCATTATGAGGATTCCCACACTTTTAGGAAATCAAATGTAAGAATTGTTGCCCAATTGTACAGCTAATACTTCCTTTTTCTATTTACAGATATTACATTCTAGAGAAGCAATGAAGCTGACAAAGTTTGGAAGTTCCTCGGTTGCTAATGAGGTAGATATGAAGTCATATACCAGCAAGGTAACACATAAATTTAGTGCCAATACAGTATATTGTTGTAGAATTCACAAGTCTTGCTCATATTCTTTTGCATGCTGTGAAGCTTTTGACATGATCGTTTCATCATAGGTTACAAGCTCTGAAATATCTGAAACTGTATCAGCATCAGCAGCAAGATTGAGTCCTTCAGCTTCGGTTCAATCAGTTCCTTCTAGTGATAAAGTGAGCTGACTTTATATTTTCCTTGTGTTTTGTTTTTTATCTTATATATTTTTTATGTTTGAGTTTCAAATTTAGCATTTTTTCTTATCTTCCAAACAAGAATCTTTACTGATTACTCATTTTATAAATACATTTATTGAAAGTATTTTGCTTGTCATATGATATTGAAAGGAAGTGCTTCAAAGATTACGAATGATTTATGCTATGACTTACGGGTTGACAGACACTAATTTGGACTCTTAAGCTTGCTATTATGTAATCTTGTTGATTGGAGCCATAGACCAATCCAATATGAATATTTTCTTACACTATTGAGAGTCTCTGGCATCTTTACTGAATTTGTGCTTGTTGTGTACTTCTTGAAGTAAAATGCAAGTATATGTCATTTGCAAAGACTAAAGCAAATAGGGTCACGGTGAATACAAGTTTCTTTAGTATCAAGTGTTATTTTTGATAGATGTGTCTGTCTTGAATCACTTTTCTAGGCCGGAATTCTGTGTTAGAGACTATTTATTAATTTTGGTGTAAAACAGAGCACTTATAATCAACTAATGGCATCAATAATTATATTCTCCAACTGTTTGGCATACAACTGAGATTATGATTTTATTTCTGCCTCATTTAGTGGTGCCTTTCCTTTGGTAATAAAATCTTGTATCAAAAAGTAAGGAATATGTTCAGATCCAAACTCATCTAATTAACATGTTATTAAGCAGTGCTGTTAAATAGTTATTATTGTGGTACTATAGTTCTATGGCATTGGAAAATTTTCTCAGATTCCCAATCACGACTCCATTGTGGTGCACCTCCTGCGAAACAGATATTGCAGCTGACCTTTATGGCTGTTGCTGTCTTATGGCTTAGGAATAAGGATGTGGGAACTACACTATATTTTTTCCTGAGTCCTAGTGTGCCATTCCTCCCACTCACATAAAACCTATTAAATTTCTCCTATACATAAACTTCTGCTTATGGCTTCATGTAAGGGTCAACTAAGGACTCCACTCCTCCATCGATCTTTGTTCACCTCTTCCTGCATTCTCTGTTATCACATATAAGTCTATTGGCTAATTGAACTTAAGTTAGTTTTATGCAAATTTTTATGTATTTTATTTATTTTCATACAGCTTATTTTTCATGCTTACATAATTGATACGTATCATATATTTCAGCTGCTTGAAACTTCAGCTATTTGCCATGATGCTATTGATATATGACATGAAATATTTTTAGCTTTCTGCTTTTTTTGTGACCCACAATCGATAATACTGCTATAAAGTACACTCACTCCCAGTAGAAATGTGGTTAATGCTAGCCCAGTTTTTTTGAAAAACTGTTTTAAATTTGAAAGTGAAAAATTCAATGTTCATCAAAAAGTTGTGCTTGTGCATATTCAAGTTAGTGCTCCTTTGTTTGTTATATGGTAGTAGGTCATTTGTAAGTTATACTGTAAATCCTCATTGAGGTTCACAGCATGTCTTATCTGCAAAATATGATAAGCCTCCTCTTTCTAAATTTACATTACATTCACAAGAAGTAAATAAAAAAAAAATTCTAGAATCTAGAATACAGAAATTCAATCCCAAAATTAGATAGAACTGCGGTGGATTCCTACCTACATCTATTGACCTTGATCTAAAATTTTACTACTATTCATTTCTTACGCTGATTGTATGGCCAAGGAATGCAGTGGTAACTCCTAGCTTTTATTAGTGAAACCAATGAAGACAGAACTGATTCAAAACATAATAATTATATTAATATAGTTGTAAGTGTATGCATATGTATACTTATACGCATCATGTCAGCTTTTGATCATAACAAGTATAATTCCATCATGGTGCTACCAAAATTATGGTTGAGGATGTCAAACTATTGTATATGAAGGTCTCGGATTTAGGCAGCAAAATGGGGAATTGTGAATGCTGCTATGATTTACATGCTTGGTCAATGTTGAGTTTGTTTAGATACTATTTCATTTTGATATTAACTTGTGAAGCTTATTGAGTGGTCAAAGCTATTGATGTCTGGAAAATTCAAGAACATGTTTGTTTTCTTTCTTTTTGAACATTCTGGTGATGCATTTTAGTTTTTGTCTTTGAGAGTGAATTTGGTTTCTGAAACACTTTATTGGCTCCCACATCAGCTTAGTATACTATCATTTGGGATAATTTTTATGCCATTTTAAAGATTTGAGGGTGTTAAACCAAAAGAAATAGATTCCAAATACAAATGGAATTTTATTCATTAGTTATTCAATTGGTTATTTTTATCTTGGGTTTCTCAGAATAAAATGGGTGTTTAATAGACCACCTTCTTGATCTCCACACCAGCTAAGTCTGTTGATGTAGATAATTGGTCTATGTAATACCAAAAATACCAAATTTAAAACATTAAGAAACGATTTAACTTTAAACCTTATGAGAAATAAGATGATGTTTGAAGTTCTTAGTATTTACCATTTAAGATGATTAAGGTGACTTTTTGTTAAGCAAATTTAATTATGAAATTATTCATATAGCTCTTTTCAAATTTGTGCTTATTTACTGTTAGCTTTCGACCTTACTGAACAAGTTAAAATGACTTATTTTTATTAGTTTCGCCATGAAGCTTATTTAATAAGGTAAAGAAAACTTACAAGAACTAAGTTGGTCACCAGTCACTTCAATGAACTCATAATCTCATAAATGCTCCCTATAATATATATTTTTGAAACTTGTCTGTTTCTCATGTGTGAATATGGCCTTTATCTTGGAACTTTTTCTCTTAACTTTAGGTTATCTGCATCTCATATATGATATGCAACCGTATTTCAGAAAACAACGAGAGACTGTGCACCTAGTGCAAACCTACTCGAGCCAGTTAATGCTGCCAGAGATGTTGGGGATGTTGATTTAACAGGTATGTGATTCCTTATGTCTTTCTAATTGGGGACTTCATTCTTTTTATCAATAAATGTTAAGAGGATGAACTTTTGTTGTGGCCGATGAATGATGATAATAGAACTTGCTACATAACCTGTAAACAATCTTTGTTTAGATGCTCCACTTGAGCTGAGGAAAGGAGGTATATTAAATTTGTTAAGCAAATTATTTCACTTGGTCCAATCTTAACCAAGTTACATCACAAAATGAAAACGCCAGGATAGTATGGTAGTTCCTACGGCAATCTATTTTAAGAACAGGATGGATATTTATTGCTTTGTTTTCTTTAGTGCCAGATTATTGATTGAATTTTTGGTATGTGTGTTGTTAAATTTGAATTGTCGAAAGGTTTATCTCAGCTTTATTACTAGTTTGAGCACACCTCATTTTGTTTCCTTTTCTAGTATGGAGAATTTCTTATCTTTATACTAATTGTAAAAAATGATGCATCTGATAGGTGATTCAAGCAACAATTATCTCAGAAGACTTCCACAGAAACCAATTCCCTATATTACAAGTATTTTGGCTCAAATCGCAGTCAAATTGTTAACTTGTATTTATGTAGTACTTGCGGCATTGGGGAGATTGTTTATGGTTCGCTCTGTAGACAAACAACCAAGAAACCATGAGAGAACCCAATCAGCACAGTCCAATTTCCAGGAACATTTAATTAATGCTGCAATAAAAGAGCCACTTTGGCAGAGGTTGCAGAATTTAGAGGCGGTGGTTACTGAGATGGCCAATAAACCTAAAACAATTCCTCCTGAAAAAGAGGATATTCTTCAAGAATCATTAAGTCGTATAAAATGTATAGAATATGACTTGCAAAAAACAAAGAAGGTAGTGCGAGTCTCCTACCGTAAAACCCATCACAGTTAAAGTCATATTGTTCTGTGAATTTACATGTGTTGATCAAGTTTGCTGCTTCATGTTAGGCCCTGCTTGCAACTGCTTCAAAGCAAGTTCAGCTTGCCGAGTCATTGGAAAGCTTAAAAGAGGGTAGATTTGATGTAAGTTGCTATTGGCCCTCGCTTTTAGTATGATAATTTAGTCTATAAATTAATTGACCGTCGTATAATGATGCATTGATCTGTGAGTGTAAATACTTTTCAGCTTATTTGATGCAGAGTTTAAATTGGAAGATAGTGGTCATAGAGGTTATTCTTTAGAGTACACACTCACGATAACTCCTTTAATATCCTATCCTCCTTGTAACAATTACGTAAGTCGTTAAATCAAATAAAGGAGTTCAAAGTATTTCGGACCAGTAAAATGTTATTTTTAATAGGAAACTCTTACCAGGAAATTTGCGACTGCAAGTAACCAAAAGTAAAGCTACATTATCCACCATCATATTCTCTCGACTTTTTTGAACTGAGGTCCTTCCTCAATTTGAACTTTGCGCACTATGCATTACATTTCAATATATTACTCAATTCGAATTGTTGTATACACACCCCTTTGTATTGTTTTAATGCAATGGACAAAGTGATGATGGGTTTTGGTGATAACTTTTTTCCTGCTGTTACTTGTCTTGAATGCTTGTACACAGTATATAAACGTATAACATTTTTTCAAATTACAGGGGTCAAACTCATGTTGGCCTAAAAATAGAAGTTATGGCCCAGGAAGATGAGCATTCCATTTTTCAGCATCGGTTTGCAGGGGTTGCTAGTCCATTGTTTGTATACTCTACACCTCAATTTCTATCAGATCTAAACTTCCATTGGCTTATATAAAAGAACTGCTCTCATTCTCCTAGGTGACTTTCCTTCTATATATTTTATAAACACAATATTATAGTTTCACATTCCCTGAAAGAAACGGTGGGATCTTATGATATTCATTTCTTTTCAGGTTTGAGGAATGGGCTATGAGGAGTAGATATAGCCCGATAATGTATAGAAGGCAAGAAGAATTTTTTATGAGGATTCTGGACTCCGAATTATTCCTTTCCAATTTATAACTGAGTGTGTTAACCACATTTGTCTTCATATTGGCTTTTCTGTACAGAGGACATAAATACAAAAAATGCTCTACTCAGATTCTGATGTATTTTACTACCAATTGCATATATGCAGAAGAAACATTTTCTGTAATATGTTGTATAACACAGAAAGATCTTAACAGTAAATTTTTTTATTTTACTAGAGGATGTGCTTTCCGCTGAAATTTGTAGTTTTGGATGATTCTCATCACTCTGGTTTCTAGAGAATCAGGTGGAATCAATTGAAAATTTATGGCTCCTAGTGGATAAAAATGCAGTACTAAATATATTACAAATAAATAAATGATATTCTGTAAAACCTTTTAATATAAAACTACTGATGTTGATTAAATTGATCATTTTAAATTTACCATGTTCTTAGGTGTATGGTTTGTAAAATAAACTTGTGGTATTGTTAAAACTTGTTTATTTTTTGATTGAGAAATTTTTGCAGTGAACCGTTATGAATATGGGGTTAGGAATGTAATATTCAGTTTATTCTAATTTTCCATACGTTATCGTCAGCAAAAATTCCGACCTGCCGGATTCGAACCAGCGACCTAAGGATGTCTGTTCAAACCAACTACAGTCCTCCGCTCTACCAACTGAGCTAAGGTCGGCTTGTTCTAATATTTATTTTTAAACTATTAGTTTGTGCACCCCAATTTTTTTCTGCACTGCAATAAGGTTTATAATCTCTATTCAACCAATCAATTAAATAATATTAAAAACCTTAACTATTTTTCTTTTTCTTCTTCCATACGAGTGTTACACCTCTCCTGTCTTTAAATTTATCATTTATTCTTTCTTTTCTTCGAGCATTTTTCTTCATTCCCAAATTATGGTTCTAACTTTTTTCTACCCATTCTTGCATCTCGTTGAGACTCCTTCATCTATCTCTGTGTTGCATGATATTTTTCTGACCCGATTCTCATTAACATTGTTTGAAAATTGTTCTTGCAACTAAACCACATAGTCAGAAGGAAAGGAAAAAATAAATTATGATTTTTATACTTAAGTGAGATGTTAGTCAAGATTTAGAATGTTTTTCCCTTGAGGCAGAAAAAGGAAGTTTATATCCTTGATTCCTACTTTCAACGGTGGATTTTGATCAAAATTTTTGGGAAAGTTAAAATAATATACTTAAAATTTATATATTTAATACTACTGTTACTAATCCAATCAAAAAACTATATAATTTAGTATAGCTATAACTATAAAAGAAATTACACATATATAATGATTGTCCATCATTTTTTCATATTCTAGAACTTATCACATGATTCAATCATAACTACATTTTTTAGCTATTTTTCTTTTACCAATATAAATAATCATATTATCTACAAAATATTCATTTTGCCTTTTACTAATGTGCACATATCGAATTCAAAAGTCATTACAAGCATTTCATTTCATTGTTATGCGATGAGTAACGATATTGTTCTGTTTTGATCTTCACTTTTCTTTTATCAATTTTAAAAAATGAATTTATTTTTTTGTTTTTCATCAATATACCTATTTAAAAAACAAATTTAATACTAAAAATAATTAATCATAATCTAATCAAACATTAAGAGACATAACTACTACAAAAAATTATGATAATCGAATCTACTTAAAAATTGTCTATAAAGAGCTCCGCCACTGCTTACGGTGGATAAATTGTTGTTACAACTGAAAATGTGACTAGCTAGTGGGTGAAAAGTTAATGTTACAAGAGTGCGGTTTATATTGTCTCCTCATAGGTATGAAGATGATGACCCATTTTCTATCTTAAAGTTGATCCAATAATCATTTCCTTATTCGACTTCGTGCTCATTAGTAAGTCTTCGGGCTTTGTTACTAATTGTTTGTTGGCTAAGGATGGTAAAAAATCATTAAAAATTTTGTAATAATAGCTGTAGAGATTTTTATTGTGTTTTTTAATGAGGAGTAGTTTGGAGAATATCACTTTTATAGGGGTGTAGGAAGAAATACAGGGAGCTGCAAAATGAAACACCCCTATTTTTATATCCATATTTGACTGTATTTGTATTATAATTTCAGTATTTATTCTTATATCCTTATTTGACTCAACTGTTTTCGTTTTAAATTATTAAAGTACTTGTATTTCAATAAAATTATTTTTATTGCTCTCTCTCATCTTCTTAACTTTATTTCATTTGAAATTTTTTTATTTATTTTTTAACAATTTTTTAATGTCGTTTTCAAGGGTTGTGATATTTATAAACTTTACTAAGATTTTGATATACTTTTTTTCTCATTATATTTTTTTATTATACATTTTTTTCTTTGTTTGATTTTTGTTCAAATAATATATTGTATTTGAAAAAAATATAAATGTCAATTTCATTAAATCAAATAAGTTTTAAAACATAGACTATTTTTACTCTTTTTAACATTTTATTTATTATTTAATTATTTCACGTAATAATATATAAATTTAAAGTATTTTATTGTATTAATTTTTGTAATGAGTTCTTTTGACATTGAATTATTAATAATATTATATTTTATTTATTGTAATTTTATATTTTTGTAAAAAAAATTCAATTGTTTATTTATTTTGTGCATAACAAAAAGGAACTATGAACAAAAAAGAGCAAATGTCTTGTGTATTGTAGATATTTCATTTTTGAAAGAAAAATGCTTAAAACTTGAAAAATCTTTAAAACATGATAATTTGTTGGATATTGGTAGGAAATATGAGTTTTTTTAGTAGTGTAGGTTTGGAAAATGATAAGCCAATTGATATTTTTAATTATATAAAAAGAATAAATTCTTTTCCAAATGCATATATAATGTATAGAATAATATTAACAATTCTAGTGTAAATTGTTTCAGCCAAAAGGAGTTTCTCTAAGCTAAAGGTAATAAAAACTTATTTAAAATCAACAATGTCTCAAGAAAGATTAAACAAATTATTCCTATTATCTATTGAGAAATAAATGTTAAATGAAATAAATTATGACAATTTAATAAATAATTTTGCATAAAAAAATTCAAAAAATAAATTAAATAAAAGACCTCATTTTTTAAGTTTATTTTAGGTCTGTCAAACCATTGAGTCGCCCCTGATTGTAAACTTGGAAATGCGCAATCGATCATGCAAGAACTCCAAGACTTGATAGAGAAACAAATAATTATATTGATGAATGTTAAAAGAGAAAGAATAGATTCAAGACCTTCCTCATTTTATGAGTAATATAACTTCAAGAAGAATCAATAACTAAAATAAGAAACATCACCAGAAATGAGTAAAATAAATAAACAAAAAGGTTCCAAGAGATATTTACAAAAGGAGACTAAAAGAAGTTGGAAAATAAATAAAAAGCAATATAGATTATAACTTTTAGAGGTTATAGAATAATCTAAAAACATCAAAGAATATGCTGTAATACTCTATATTACAAGAGTGGTTGGTTAGAGACACGTATACAAAAGTAACTTCCTTTGACATATGCAGTAGAAGTTTGTTAGAGGTACATATGTAAAAGTAACTTCCTTAAATGTGTCACTTTCAAGCACGTATTAATTTTAACCACCTTTACTATGTCATTTTTAAGGTCATGTGTTTGTTAGGAGTTTGCTTTAGGACTCCACGTGTGTTTTTTGTTTTTATTTGTTTCACTTTTTAAAATATTATTTTAGTTTTAAGAAACAGTTAGGAGGAGTTATATGTTGACTCATAAGAAGTTGGTTAATTGAAAGTTATGTTTTCAATTTTTTAGAGAACTTGTATTTTTTAAGTGTTGTAATATTGTAATTATGGTGTGTGAGAGTTATTGAACTTTTTCTCTGTTTTGTAAACTTTGCAATTTTTTAGAGAACTTATGTTTTTTAAGTGTTGTAATATTGTAATTATGGTGTGTGAGAGTTATTGAACTTTTTCTCTGTTTTGTAATTTTTGCAATACTGTGCAATATTGTTCAGTGTTGAAAGTTAAAAAATGGTATCATATAGATTTGTTCTTGAGGCACCTGTAAGAGTAAAATCTAAAAGCATGAAAAGATATTCAAATCTATCATCAATAACACCACCAATCTTTAGTGGTGAAAGTTATCAAATTTAGAACATTCGAATGGAAGGCTACTTAGAGGCTTTAGATCTGTAGGAAGTGATAGAAGAAAACTCTAGTGTTTCTCCATTACCTGACAATCCAACAATGACTCAAACAAATATTAACAAAGACAAAAAAAAAAACCAAAAAAGCTAAGGCAAATGCGACCCTTTTTGTTGTAGTATTACCAACAATTTTCACTCAAATCATGACTTTACATTCAGCCAAAACCATTTGGGAATATCTTAAAAAGGAATATGATGGAGATGATCGAATTAAAGACATGAAAGTGCTAAATCTTATTAGAGATATTGAATTGTAGAAGATGAAGGAATTAGATTAGACAATACTCTGAAAGACTTTTAAGCATTGCAAATAGAATAAGATTCTCGGTACCAGTTTAGTGACTCTTGCATTGTTGAAAAAATTTTGGTTACTATACTTGAAAGATTGAGGAAACCATAACCACGTTGTAAAACACCAAGGACCTGTCCGAGATCACCTTTGCACAATTGTTTAATTTGTTGAGGAAGCATTACCAACCAAACATGAAGATGGTGGGAGATGTAAGACTCGAGAAAATTAAATAATTAAATAAATAATTATTTAATATAAATGTGGGTAATGAAATCTTTGTGGAATTTAATGCGGGGATTTATAACAAGAAATAGTACTAGCTTAAGTAGTTGAGAGTACATAGTTATTATGAGAGGACTTCGGTTCAAGTCTTATAGATGCCATTAGTGTGTTAATTTAATTGTTTTATTATTTTAATAATATGTTTGACCATGGTGCATGATAATATAATCCTAGATGTGTAGGAATTATCACGAAACATGAATTGATTGATTGAATGGTTTGTTATGCATTGGCTTGACAGTTGTGTGTTTGAATCTTGGCTTACATGAAATATGTCCTTTTTTGCCAAATTTCTTTTTGGCGTGAATGGGAACGATTAGGAAGCCCTAACCATGGGGACAACTAGAGGGCTGAGAGACCGATTGGTAATGACAATTGAATGGTCATTAAACTCTCTTTTAATTAAATTTTGTTGTAAATGGTAATTATTAAGTTAGTAATTGTGAGAGAGAGAGAGAGTGAAAGTTGAATTGTTGGAGGGGCAAAGGGAGGCCTTCGCTGATCAAAAAGCAACTCTAGGATTTTCAATTGGAACAAGGAATACTAGGTTAGGGGAGCTGAACCCGTATTTTGTGTGAATTTCCGGTAAATGATTGATTGTTTGAACTGTTATATGTTACCTGTCTATTTTCTATTCGGGTTTATGGAAATTTTCCAAATACCACCTGGCTGCATTGAAGACCTGCCAGGCGACACATGTGCTTATGCCTATTTTTTGGGTTTTTGCTAGAAATCGCCTGACAGTATGAACTGGTCGCAAGCGACACAATCTGTCTAACCCAAATTTATGGGTTTTTTGCATGAACCGCTTGGCGACGATGAACACCTGTCAGGTGACGCGAGCATATTTGACTCATTTTTGGTGTTTGGTGAGTTCTTGGCCTTTCTGATCGGGGTAAAATGGATTCTTAACTGTTGGATGAATGAGGGAGGGGATTAACAATGGAAATATGTTGTAGTTTGGGGTTAATTGAATGAACATTGATATATACGAATATTAGGATTCGAAAGATTGGGGATTATAGGTTTTTGGAGATAATTGTGTAGTAAAAGGCAATAGAATTATGTTTGTTTGAATCCTAGTGTGGTATATGTGAACCTAAGCACATGATTGGAGTGGATTGAGTGGAAAATTTATGAGATATGGGATAATGGGGATTTGAGGGTTCTCAAGTGCAGGGAGATTCTGGGTTTTACCCAGAACTGGATGCACCGCTTGGCGGCACCTTGTTTGCCGCTAGGCGCCAATGTGGTGGAAATGGCATTGGGTATTTGAGATATGCAGTGCGGGTTTGGGAATTTTGTTGCATTTGGGGTTATGAAAAATGAACTTATGAGACAGGGGATGAGGTGTTAAAAGGGTAAATAATGCATGAAGTACGG